>NC_091482.1:18095161-18372718 GCF_036971445.1 Narcine bancroftii | reverse complement strand
ATAATTAATTCTAAGATTGGCTTTGTTTTAAGTGGAACCTACATAATTTAGTGGTGGCTGTAAGTTTTAAATATAATTCTGAGGTTAAAATGCAATAATCAAAAATTGCCTGTGATAACAGGTTCCAGGTCTGCCAACTCCAATTGAGAACATGATCCTGCGGTACGTGAAAGCCAAAGCTGATTGGTGGACAAACACTGCTCATTACAACAGGGAACGTATTCGTCGTGGTGCAACTGTTGATAAAACTGTTTGCAAAAAGAACCTGGGTCGCCTTACGAGGTTGTATTTGAAGGCAGAGCAAGAAAGGCAGCACAATTACCTAAAAGTGAGTTCTACAGCTTGTTGGTTTTGTTTTGAGATCCTTTAAAAATATTAAATTTGCTATATGGTTAGCTAATCTCAGTCATTTTACTAATTAATGTGAAAATTTTCATGTTCAGTAAAGGTGTTTTAAATAATTGAGGAAGTGCTTAAGTAGCCTGAATTATTTTTGTTAATTTATTTTACTAGTAGTGTAAAACTAATCGGCAGCCATAAACTGTACTTTGTGATAATAAAAGTGCCTAATTTTAAGTTTGAATTGATTTTGAATTGTGATAAGGTTTTGTCAACTCTGAAAGCTTTGTCTGCAAATATTAATGAATTGTATAAAAGTATTTAAATCCATTTGTACCAAATAGGATGGCCCCTACATTACTGCTGAGGAAGCTGTTGCCATCTATACTACCACAGTGCATTGGCTGGAGAGCAGACGTTTCTCACCAATTCCTTTTCCGCCACTTTCCTACAAACATGATACAAAGCTTCTAATTCTGGCTCTGGAAAGACTCAAAGAAGCTTACAGGTAAAGATTTATCTCTGTGATTGAAACAGCAAATTTATAAAAGTTTTCCCCATTTATGTGACTTTGGTTTCTTTAGACCTGATTTGAAATTGAAATGTTTTTAAGTGAATGAAGGGTTACCTTTTATGTTTTATCTTTGAATTTCAGTGTGAAATCACGGTTAAATCAGTCACAGAGAGAGGAACTCGGCCTCATTGAACAGGCTTATGATAACCCTCATGAAGCTTTGTCCAGGATTAAACGTCACTTGCTTACACAGAGAGCTTTCAAAGAGGTTTGTGGAAAGTCACATGAAAAATAGTTGATTGCAGTTATCTAACATTTGTTGATTAATTTATGATATAGCACAAGTTCTCATTTTCACACTCAATAACAGATAGGTTTTTACACTGCCAGGTTGGAATTGAATTTATGGATCTGTACAGCCATCTGGTGCCAGTTTACGATGTGGAACCATTGGAGAAGATCACTGATGCTTATCTAGATCAGTACTTGTGGTATGAAGCTGACAAACGTCGGTTATTCCCTCCATGGATTAAGCCGGCTGATACCGAACCACCTCCATCACTTGTATATAAATGGTGCCAAGGTATGTCTGAGAATCTTTTTTTATTTGCCATTTTTTACATTTCATCCATTGAACATTAATTTTATTTTGTATGTACAACAGCATCATGAGTACATTTCAACATTATAAGTGGTAGGTTTTATGCAGACAGGTTTATGGTCCTAATTTAATGCATTGATATTGAATAATTGTTATTAATTTTTAAAATAAACTAATAAAACAAAATGTAATGAATGTAAAATGTTTATTTGCATTTTGAATTTTTACTTGCTTTCCAAACCACAGTTGTTTGTGATATTAAATAGAAAATTATATTGCTTCTTAGGTTTCAGTGATGAAGAGGCACATTGTACCTTCCAGTGACAATGTGTGTCAATTTCATTTGTGACATATTTCTTAACGGCAGTACGTTTCCCCTTATCTGAAGTTCTGAATTCGGAAAATGTCCATTAACCGGACTTTTTTTGCGGGCCCCACCCATGATGTCACAAGTGAAAAAAAATTTATCACCTGACTTGCTCACGTGGGGCTCTGACACTGTTGGTGCCATTTTGATAACAATATGTTGTAAGCAGAGGTCAAGTTGTTTTTTGGTATGATAGTTAAATGGTTAGAACACTGGTCTCATAAACCAGGGTCGTACTGACTGAAACTATCTTGTTTTGTCAACTCCATGCTAAATTACATATTCTATATTTGGGAAACAAAACCAGCATTCTTAACTGCAGCTTAGCACTTGGAAAAGTCGACATAGTTCCCAGTCAAAATGTTGTTCTGAAAATGTATTATGACACACTGGTTATTTTAACATAGGCATCAACAATCTTCAGGATGTGTGGGAGACAGCTGATGGTGAATGCAATGTCATGCTGGAGTCACGATTTGAGAAAATGTATGAGAAAATTGATCTGACTTTGCTGAACAGATTGCTTCGTCTGATTGTGGATCACAACATTGCTGATTACATGACAGCTAAAAACAATGTTGTTATCAATTACAAGGTATGCATAATTCACATTATCCTTTGCGTTGGCAAATGCTAATAATAATCCAAATTGCATGTGAAAAGAGTTTTTGAAACTTTCAGATTGAACAGAAGCCCTCTGTGTCAAATATCTCTTGAAGAAGAATTTAAAAATAGAACTTTGTAAAATGGAATATTTTTAACAAGAATACGTTAAATTAAGCAATGTCTATAAGAACGGCTTGGAAGTAAATGTTGTGGAGGATCGGTGTCGACCCTTAATCCAGATTCTCGATCAGCAGTCTACTTTCCATGAGGAATGAAGGACTCAGACTCTTCTGCCAATTCCTTTATTTCGTACCCAGGCCTGCCGGAGGTGCATCGCCTCCATAGAGGATCAAGGTACTCCCCAAACGTACAAATAAAAGGGTTTGTACACCCTGCTGCAATCTGACTTGACCAACCTCAAAACGGTCTTCTCCCATGGGACAGGCATTACCCTAGCAACATTAAGCTACACACTCCATCCACAGATTGTTATTTTGCGAACCAATCGTGTAAATGGATTCTTCCTTTTTCTCAGGCATTGTCCTTGCAGGTCATGTGTCTAGGAAGCCCCAGGCTTGTGGAAATTTACTAGTTTGGCTGGGTTTGTCCGGCAGCACATGTCATGATCACGTTGCTTAATTTACATCCATCTACACCAGGCAGACCCTTACTTCTACACTGTATGGTTACTAATCATAAGCCATAGATAACTGCAGAGGTGCATGTGGTGCTGAGGAGCTGAAATTCTGCCTTCAGAGTGGATGACAAGGTAGCTCAAGCTATTGCAAGAGCCAAGCTGTCTAAGGCCATCAGAGATGCAAAGCGTACACATGGCCAGTGAATTCATAGTCAATTTCCGGTCAGCAAGGACATGTGACGCATGTGGAAGGGCATTCGAGATATCACCAACCACAAGACTACATCATCTGCCTGTGTTGGTGATGCCTCCCTCCCAGGTGCATTGAAGAACTTCCATGCCTGCTTTGAGGCAAAAAAAATTACTCTCCTCCAAATGATCAGGTGCTGTGTCTTACAGTGGCCGATGTAAGGAGAGTGTTAGACAAGGTCCACCCACGGAAAGCTGCTGGTCCGGATAACATGCCCGGCAGAGTGCTTGGAATGTGCAGCTCAGCTGGCAGAGGTTCTCACCAAAATCTTTAACAGCCCCATGGTTCCAAAATGCTTCAAAGCTGCCACCATCTTTCCCATGCCGAAGAAGTCGACAATGTCCTGCCTCAGTGACATTGTTGCACTCGTGTCTACTGTCATGAAGTACTTTGAGTGTCTCATCATGGAGCTCAACAGGCTCTTGCTGCCCCCTCACTGGACTCCCTGCAGTTCGCGTATAGATCCAACCGCTCTTGGGACAATGCCGTCGCCATCTAGCCCTCACCCCCACTGGAAAATAAGGACACGCATGTTCGAATGCTGTTTATCAACTTCAGTTCAGCATTGAACATAATCATACTTCAGAACCTGAGAGGGAAGTTGAGCTTGCAGGGCCTAAACACCTCCCTCTGCAATTGGATTGTTAACTTCCTGACAGGAAGACCTCAGACAGTCTGGATCGGAAACAGCACTTCTAAGACCATTACACTGAGCATGTCCGTCGTCGTTTCCCCCCCCCCCCCCCCCCCCCCACTGTGGGCTAAGTCCATTGCCGTTCACCCTGGTGACTCGTGATTGTGCAGCTAATGATGCGACCCTATCAGCAAGAACGATGAGTTAGCATACAGAGCTGGACTAATACACTGGTGCAGAGCCAACAACCTGCATCTGAATGGTAATAAAACAAAATAGATGGATGTCGACTTTAGGAGGGCCCAGGGCAAATCGCTTTCTGCTGACCATTGAGGTCATCAAGAGTACCAAGTTTCTTGGTGTGCACTTGGCAGAGAATCTCACCTGGTCCCTCAACGCCAGCTCCATAGCCAAGAAATCCTAGCAGTACCTCTACTGCCTGCAAAGGCTGAGGAAAGTTCATTTCCCACCCTCCATCCTTAATACATTCTACAGAGGATGTATTGAGAACATTTGAGCAATTGCATCACAGCCTGGTTTGGAAACGGTACCACTTCAGGCGGTAAGACCCTGGAAAGGATAGTGGAGTCAGCGGAGAAGATTATTGGGGTCTCTCTTCCTACCATGACGGACATCTACAACACACGCATGGAGAAGGCAAATAACATTGTGAAGGACTTCTCACACCCCTCTTGTAAACTTTTCTCCCATCTGCCGTCTGAAAGGAGGTACCACAGCATTCGGGGCCCACACGTCCAGATTGTGCAACAGTTTTTTTCCCCCCGAGCTATTAGGTTCCTCAATTCCGAGAACATTATTGTAATATTTAACTCCTATTCATGTAAATCTCCTCCATGGTCCTGGAAAAATGATAGTAGTTATGGTATGAATGACAAAGGTAACTTGACTCCTGCCTCTTTGAATATAACTAAAGTACATTCCTAATATGTTCATCCTGATATATCGCAAAGCTTCAATCTGATTAACAGACCTCAGAGAAATTTCAGTAGCATGAAGGCAAGTATGTAAAGGATTTTTTTTCAAGGATCTGGTGACTTACTGATTTTACTTTTCGAATATATTTTGACACAATTTAAGTTAATTGAACCTGCATAGAGTATTATTGCGAATGGGTTTTATTTATTTTTTCTCCTCCCCCACATTTAAGGACATGAATCACACCAATTCCTATGGCATTATTCGGGGGCTCCAGTTTGCCTCTTTCATCGTCCAATACTATGGGCTGGTGCTGGATTTGCTGGTGTTGGGTCTCCATCGGGCCAGTGAAATGGCCGGCCCGCCACAAATGCCAAATGATTTTCTGAGTTATCAAGATGTTGCCACAGAAGTTGCTCATCCAGTCAGGCTTTTCTGTAGATATATTGAGCGTATCCACATTTTCTTCAGGTAAGCAATGTACTTCTCCTTGAGTCTTAATCCGAGTTGGTTTGTCACTTTTAACGGCCTCAAAGTTTAATGCCAAAAAAATCAGATCTAGTTGCACATTTTGTATGAAAAATTGCATCTATTTTAATTTTGACATGCAAGAATTTGTTGATGATTTGTAAATAGTTTGGAGCATAAGTTTAGCCTGAAAATATTGACTGTTATTTTAATATTTCTTGCCTTTATACCAAACCTTTCAAAGTTGCTGCTTTTTCATTCCCACCTATGGTGTTGCTGCAGTTCTCCTTTGGGTGGAGGAGCTTAGAAATTTCTGAACGAGGTCCTGTTTTCATTCAGCACAGCATTAAGTCTCCGGTAGGTCATTTGATAACACATAGCGAAGTGGGATTTTTTTTATTCTTTTGTCCCTAAATGGTTACCGTGCCTAGTTGCATTCCACATTATTCAATAAAATATGGAATTGAGCTTTGGACCTGAATTGCAGAGCAGAGAATTGGTTAAAGGTATGGGGTTTCAATGCAGGTTTTACAATTTGTACTTGTAGATTTACAGCTGATGAAGCCAGAGACCTGATTCAGCGCTACCTGACAGAACATCCTGATCCGAACAATGAGAACATTGTAGGATACAATAACAAAAAGTGTTGGCCAAGAGATGCGCGGATGAGGCTTATGAAGCATGACGTCAATCTGTAAGTATTATGTTTAAAATTATTGCCTGGCATAATCCCTGCCTCGACCTGTGCCATTTACCAGCTCCTCGCGTTTATATTTAGTGTGCAAGCTCCAATGCAGTCCAACATCAGAAATTAAGTTTTCCAATAAAATTCACTGTTACAAGCATTCTGCACTTCTGACCTTCCACCTCTTCCCCCAGCTAAAAGAAAATAATTTAATTTGAATTCAAAGGTTAGGCATCTTTGTCAGGTTCTGAAGGGATAGGTCAGAGAAACATATCCATTATAAAACAGTGGGATAATCTACTTCATAAATTTTGACTTGTTCAAGATGGATGTCATTTTGACAAGACTCTTATTGTTTGTTAATTAAGGGTTTGCAGTCACTGTTTGGCACGTATAGAGGATCTTGAACTCAAATAAAATTGAGAATTTATAAGCTGATGCACCAGAACAATAATTGTGCCTGTTGATTGATAAGTTAAACTAAGATGCAGTCTCCTTGATGATGTGAATATGAAAATTGCACCACTATATATTGAAGAACAAGGCATTCTCTTTTGGTCAGATTACCACCAATAGATTGATTACATATTATCTCAATACAGTAAAAATCCTGGTATCTGGCACCTATGGGGATTGGTAGATGCCGGATAAGTGAATTTTCCAGTTGCTTGAAATTACTTGTTGCATGATTCCCAAGCTAAAGTAAGATGTGCCAATTTTATTTAACCTTTTTTCCTGAAAATTTTTTGTTGGTTGCTTGAATTCCAGATAACAGGGGTTTTACTGTACATGGGATGTTGATGCATACCTGTGGTTGCAACGCTGGCTCTTGTAACAGTGTCTGCTTTTCCTTATTGTGGAATTTTAAGGCCATATGCAAGATGCTGTATAACTGTTTGTTTTATTTTCCTTTTCTCAGAATATACTAGACTTGATCCAAATAAATCTTTAGGGAATGAGATCGGATAGAGAGCAATAGACTTTAAGTCTCTCAATGAAATCTACGACAATTCTGGTGAATCTCTCAAACGATAATTGGAAGATGTATGAAAAATGATTTTGGGGTTATTATGAAGATGTTTTTAAAGAAAACACCTTTCTATTTGGGAACACAAGTGATTTGTTGCAATCTCAGCACTATTTTAACTGGCATAAGCACCACGAGTTTTTGTGACCATCTTTGGAAGGAGTTGAGCTTGCCAGTTTAATTCAAGTTTATATATTCATTGTTTATTTTCAGTTAACCAGTTTTGATCTAGTGTTTGAAGTATTTTTTTCATGTTATTGTCCTTAATTACTGGTCTTGTGATTTTTAGGGGTCGAGCAGTGTTTTGGGATATCAAAAATCGGCTACCAAGGTCTGTTACCACCATTCAGTGGGAGAACAGCTTTGTATCTGTGTACAGCAAAGACAATCCCAATTTGTTGTTCAATATGTCAGGCTTTGAGTGTCGTATCCTTCCCAAATGTCGGACAAGCTACGAAGAATTCACTCACAAAGATGGAGTCTGGAACTTGCAAAATGAGGTACAAAGCACGATGTGTAAAGATAATCATTACAGTTACAGTTGAAGCAATACTGGAAGTATTTTTAACTAATCAATTACCATGACGTTATGAGCTTTGCCTCGAGCATGTTAAAAGATTCCATGTATAACAGATAATGGAAGTTGTTTCTGGCAGCTAAGATAACCAAGCAAGTAACATTTTCCATTCTCAAATGGTTTTTCATTCCCATTAACATTTTTGAAAATTCAGCTCAAAATTTAACAAAACTCACCTTAGGGTTAGAATACCTCCAGTGTTCTTTTAAACATTAATCTCATCATTAAATGTAGAATAATTATTTCATTGTAGTTTCTCGGAGTTTGCGATACACAAATCAGCTGTTGAATTGAAATTCATTTAACTTACTGTGAAATGGATTGGTATGACCTGTGGACCTAACCCCATGCATTTGATGTGCTGTACAAACACAAGTTCTTTCATAATTTGTAACTCAGGTTACCAAAGAACGCACTGCACAATGCTTCCTCCGAGTGGATGATGAATCTATGCAGAGATTTCATAACAGGGTACGACAAATCCTTATGGCTTCTGGTTCCACCACTTTCACCAAGGTAAGGTTCTTTTATGGATGTCAAATATAAATCAGCATTGGTTTCATCAGGCATTTTTAATTTAAAGTAATAATGGAACTGTTGAATAATTTCAAGCAAAGTTTGAATAAGATATATGATAATGTAGGTTCAACAGTAAAGAACATAAAAAGTTCTCAAACATATTTTCTTTTGCTTAATTTGCCCATATTGAGTGCAATACAAAATTAAGTTGTGGTTATGCTCTATTGCAAATTACCAGTGGCAAGAACAATAACATTTTCATTAATAAGGTATCACAACTGTCTTTTTTAAACTTGTTCATTTGGATGCTTCTGTGCTTTCCTAGATTGTGAATAAGTGGAACACTGCATTGATCGGCTTGATGACCTATTTCCGTGAAGCAGTGGTGAACACTCAGGAGCTGCTGGACCTGTTGGTGAAATGTGAGAACAAGATCCAGACACGTATAAAGATTGGTTTGAACTCCAAGATGCCAAGTCGTTTCCCTCCTGTGGTATTCTACACTCCCAAGGAGCTTGGTGGTCTGGGAATGCTTTCAATGGGCCATGTTCTCATTCCGCAATCTGATTTGAGGTAGGTTCATTGTAAATTCTATTTAACAAACCTAAATACGGGCATGTGTCGCTTAACATCCCTTCGGGCAACGTCCAACTGCATATATGACCACGGTGCCATAATCAGTTACCGCAAGCAAGAAAAAGCGATCGCTAGCTACAGGAAATTGTATACTCTTTACTCAGTATACTGCCCCGCTCTCTCCCCACAGCCCCGTGATTCCCACACTGATCCCTACTTAAAAATAAAAAAGTCCTCAGGTACACTACAGTATCCCTTTGCTTTGCTAAGTATATAATATGGTGTTTGCACAATACCCACATCACATAACGCCCAATTTCACAGAATGTATCGTTGGCATACTTGTACTCAAATTAAGTGCATTGTAGAATTTGTGAGTGGAAAAAGATATCCATGTAAACTAATTGTAACACTTCATTCAAAATGAAGTGTTAATATCTTACTAAACTTACTAAATATATGCAAATTTTAAATGCACTCAGACACAGGGAGGATGTACAAACTCCTTACAGACAGCGTGGGATTTGAACCCTGTTCCCAATCCCTGGCACTGTAATGGCATCGTCCTATCTGCTACACTAACTGTGTTTCCCAAATACTTTTACAGAACTTTCATTTTAGGCTATGCAGAAAGTTTTGAATGTTCAAGTTCTGTTTTGCTTGATGCATGTGTTATATTTTGCAGGTGGTCCAAGCAGACAGACGTAGGCATCACTCATTTCCGATCAGGTATGAGTCATGAAGAGGATCAATTAATTCCTAATCTTTATCGCTATATTCAGCCTTGGGAGAGTGAATTTATTGATTCGCAGAGAGTGTGGGCAGAATATGCATTAAAGCGACAGGAGGCCATTGCACAAAATAGGTATGTTCTGAGATTATTTGAAACCATAATTGTGGCACAATTCTCTTTCTGATGCTTGACAAACTTTTCATAATTTCAGACGTTTAACTCTGGAAGATTTAGAAGATTCCTGGGATAGAGGTATCCCACGTATTAACACTTTATTCCAGAAGGACAGACACACTTTGGCATATGATAAGGGTTGGAGAGTGAGAACTGATTTCAAACAATATCAGGTATGTCTCGATGTTTTTGAGGGATATTTTATTCCTCATCCCTTCCGTTCTTGCGTCAGTATCACTTAATCATTCCACTTTAAAGCTGGACAGTTGTTCAGAAAATTTGCAAAATCTACTGGGAAATTATAGGCTTCAGTATTTCACTCTAAAAGCACCTTTGAGTGGGGATCTTGCCATTTGGGCATTCAGGTGAATTTTTTTTTCACACCTTGCTATGTGAAATTTCATTAAATTGAATACTTTGTTTGAGGGACCTGCTGATTATTCGTGTGAACACAGACAAATGATGACTTGATGTCTGATCTGTAAGCAATTCATATTTTAGGGTGACTGGCCATTGCACAATCACTGTACCCACAGGTGGTGGGAAAACAAAGCCAGAATCAATGCTTCTGCTGTCATGTTCTAAAGCTATGTTAGCCATCCCAATAAGGTCAATTTGCTGTTCCATGGTTCTTTTTTCTGGAAATAGCATGAATAACTTTCTTTTGTATAAATTTTATGGTTGGTTATCTTCCCTTTGAGACATCCACATTTGTAAAGTATTAGAAGAATGTACAGTACAACTCCGATTATCCGAGATCGGGTTCTCCAAAATCCTCCGTTTTTAAAAAATTCAGATAAACATGGATATCCAAAACAAATCAGAAATCCTCATTTATCAGAAATTTTTTTTGGAGCCAAACTGACCGGGACCTCTGGCTCCCAGTGGCGGCAACAGCAGACTTAATTCTCCCGCCAGCGGCACCAGCAGACCTCGTGCTCCTGGCCGTGGCAGCAGCGGACCTCGGGGTCCTGGCGGTTCAGCAGTAGACCTCGGGGACCCGGCTGCGGCAGCAGCGGACCTCAAGCTCCCAGCCAGGAGCGAGACCCTCATGCTCCTAGCACAAGCAGGGCATCAGTGGGGAGGTATCTGTGATCAGCTTGGCTAGCATTTGTTTGGTGAAAATTGCACATTATTTTTGAACACCTGTTGCTGTTGCTACTGGGCTGTTTTTAAAAATGACCAGTTCTCTGGAAAAAAAAGTTCATCTGAAATAGGCCCGGACACGACCATTTTGGATAATTGGAGTTGTACTGAACTTTAATTAAGAAATCTTAGAAATACATGCCAAGAGAAAAAGCTTGGAATTACCAGGAACAACATTTCTTAAGTCAAGATTTAATCTATAATTTGATTGACAGTGCTTTAGTATTTTATATCTATTTTTCTTTAAACTTTCATATGCACAGGTAAGTGGAATTATTACTAAACTTATGAAGTGTATCTTGAATGGCTGTTTAGCAGTTAATTTAAAATCCTTAGAGGATTTGTTAATCTAAGAAACTCACTCCTAAATCCAGTTTGTTACTGAGTGTAGAATTTCCAGTATTTTGAGTATTAACAGATACAGATGATATGAAAAAAGAAGAAATTAATATGAATTGTTTCTAGGTGTTGAAGCAGAATCCTTTTTGGTGGACCCATCAAAGACATGATGGCAAGCTATGGAACTTGAACAACTATCGTACAGATATGATCCAAGCACTAGGTGGTGTTGAAGGCATTCTGGAACACACACTCTTCAAGGGAACATATTTTCCCACCTGGGAGGGTTTATTCTGGTATATATTTTTTTTCTTGTTTTAATGTGTATGAGGTGCATCGCGATCATCTAATCAATTTTCATATACAGCTGAGGAAAGAATATTGCCATATACTTAAGCCCAAATGTTTGATTTATTTAAAAAAAATGTATTTAAAGGGAAAAAGCAAGTGGTTTTGAAGAATCCATGAAGTGGAAGAAGCTGACAAATGCCCAGCGATCTGGTTTGAACCAGATTCCCAACAGGAGATTCACTCTTTGGTGGTCACCAACCATCAACAGAGCTAATGTAAGTATATGTGATTTTTAAAAAAGTTATTTTTGCAATCTGTTTTCTGAAATTAACAAAATATTTTTCCATCTTCAGGTTTATGTAGGTTTCCAGGTGCAGTTAGATTTGACGGGAATTTTCATGCATGGCAAAATACCCACCCTCAAGATTTCCTTAATCCAGATCTTCAGAGCCCATTTATGGCAGAAGATTCACGAGAGCATTGTTATGGATCTCTGTCAGGTCAGTGTTCGGATGCATCTTAAGTTGATTTGAATTCCGATTTGGGGGAATCATGAATGAAGGAAAGATGCCAACATGGAAATGGAAGGAAGGTTTAGAATTAACCAAGATCGCAGGGATAAAGTCAAGTCGTACCAATTAGAAAATTAGAGAGGGTTGAACTTCCGCTGAAATTTTGTGGCCACCACCTTTGAATTTGTGTTAGTGATGCATCTGGCTTTGATTTCAAATTTGTCAGCGTGCATACATGATATCACATAACCTTGAGATTCTTTTTCCTGGGAGAAAATTTGTGGGTTTTAATTCACTTGATTGTGGAAGTAAGTGAATAGAAATGTTTAATTTGGCAAATATTGAGTAGTATTCAAGATTATCATGCACTTGCTGGAGAATTGCTTAATCATTAACTCTGTGCTGTGAATTCATTCTTCATAGGTTTTTGATCAAGAGTTGGATGCTTTGGAGATTGAGACTGTGCAGAAAGAGACCATTCACCCCAGAAAGTCTTACAAAATGAACTCCTCCTGTGCTGATATTCTGCTGTTTGCTTCATACAAGTGGAATGTTTCCAGACCATCACTCCTTGCTGATTCAAAGTGAGTGAGTTCCTTGCACCATTTACTCTCTAAAGCCTGTTTTGCCATTAATTTTGTGACTGCTTTGTGAGCTTTCTCCATTTACCTCTTTATCTCAGAATATTATTAATCTCTGATTTAAAATCAACAATTGACCCAGATTCTTTTGCCATCCTTTTTTCAAATTTGGAAATTCATTCCTGAAAGTTCTCATATTGTATATCAAGGCTGTTTATTGTTCTATTTAAGTAGTGCACAGATAAACCAAAATTTTTACTGCTGCAGCCACACAGGTATGGAAAGTACACCAACAAAAATAGTGTGAATTAAATTGCCATAATACAACATGGGTCAAAAAAGATGAAAAACACAAAGCATAGATAAATATTCACATCTGCAGTTAATCCAATAAAAATGCAATGTTTCTTTTCTTTCTTTCTTTTTCAATCTTTTTATTATTATTATAATTTATAAACACATACAGTTCAAAGAGATATAAAAAAAATACATAGTAAGTAATGAATTAATACAGAGATATTAAACAATAATATTACAGAATAAAAATACACATTAAAAAACTATTGCAATGTTTCAATAGGGCAGACCAATTCTTTTGATGGTCCCAGAGTAGGCCATGAAATATTATGCAGATATTTTAATTATGTATAAACTGCTGAATAATGAAAGCATCTGGATATAATTTTCCCTTTTCATCGTTTGAGATCTCTTTCTTAAATTGCCCCTGAGTCTTCCACATTTTGGGAACTTGATCCTTCCTTTTTAATCTCTTGTAAATTTAACTTTGGAGTTCAAGTGAATATTTGCTAGAACCCGGCAAGGCCAATATATCCCTCCTAAGTTGCAGTACAAATCCAGAACTGCTTAACTGCTACCACATTGTATTCCAGACTTTTGTTTCTTTCTTGGTTTTTATTTCTTTGTATTGTCCTTAATTTTTTTTATAACCTGTCATTGGTACTTCAATAACCTTAAAGAAAAATTACTTGTCTGTCAATTATGGGATGATTGCTTATTTTGTTGTAACTCTTGAGGCTACCAAGAAGAACCTGGTTTTTTTTCTTCGTTTCCACTGTTTTGCATTATGTTGTATTTAATGAAATGTATTTCTTTTAGAGATGTGATGGACAGTACTACTACTCAAAAGTACTGGATAGATATTCAGTTGCGATGGGGTGACTATGACTCCCATGACATCGAGAGATATGCCAGGGCCAAGTTCTTGGACTATACAACCGATAACATGAGTATCTACCCATCCCCGACTGGCGTGCTGATTGCCATTGATCTGGCCTATAACTTGCATAGGTATGTGCGCATGCTGGTGTGCAACAAAATTTCTATTGAAGGGTAAATATAATACGTACCTATTCATAACTTGTTCAAAGTACTAATCTTTACTACTTTAAAAAAAACAATGCAACTCGTGCAACAAATGCAAATTGTAAGTTGGAGTTTTTAAACTGTATTTAAACTCATAATATCAGGTGATGAATATATTAAATTATGTTAAAAAAATGTCTTCATTAGAAATTTTTTCTTCAGAAACTCCTTCAGCAAAAAAAATTCATACAATTTCCATCTTGCAGTGCTTATGGTAACTGGTTTCCAGGGGCCAAACCTTTGATCCAACAAGCAATGGCAAAGATAATGAAGGCTAATCCTGCTTTGTATGTGTTGAGAGAACGTATTCGGAAGGGTCTGCAGCTGTACTCCTCAGAACCAACTGAACCTTACCTTTCCTCACAGAATTATGGTGAACTCTTCTCCAACCAAATCATTTGGTTTGTGGATGATACTAATGTCTACAGGGTCACCATTCATAAGGTAAGAAATAGAGAACTTCAACAAATCATGAATTAAGAAAAGCAACCAGTAACCATTTTCAACTAAGACCTCATTCAAATTAAACCATGAAATTTAGAAGCAAGCGTTTCTATTAATTGGTCTGCCTTTTTTTCTCATTTTGAACATGTGTTTCTATGTTTTATTAGTTTCATCGTGTAATTGATCATTATTATCTTCTTTTGCAGACTTTTGAAGGTAACTTGACAACAAAGCCCATCAATGGAGCCATTTTCATTTTCAACCCCAGGACAGGACAACTGTTCCTTAAAATCATTCACACCTCTGTCTGGGCTGGGCAGAAGCGTTTGGGCCAGGTAGTATTTTGGTCATACTTCAAATTCTTCCACTTTAAAGATCACAACTTTGTATTTTGGGTCATTTTAAGTTAAATCAGAGTACAGTTACAGTCAAAGTTCATTCTTATTTGATTTGGGAAGAATATAACTGAATAAAAGCATTTCTGTCATGGAATTTTATAAAATGCGACATTAAACCAAAACAATTATTCAAATAGAAATATTTTGCATGCTAATATGTAAATCTTTTTGCTTTAAATGTCCCCATTTAGTTATTTTAAGTGTTTACTTAATCTTATTTTTTTAAAAACTTCAGTTAGCAAAATGGAAGACAGCTGAAGAAGTGGCTGCCTTGATCCGATCACTTCCAGTTGAAGAACAACCAAAACAGATTATTGTCACAAGGAAAGGCATGTTAGATCCACTGGAAGTAAGTATCTTAGAAGATAACTTAGCTTAACATTGAAAAGGGATAAGAAATGTTACATTAAAAAGTTTGAGATAATAGAGTACAGGTACTCCCCGACTTACAACCTGCTCAACTTAATTTAAAAAAAAATAAGAAAAATATATAAAATTTACACAGTTTCTGTTGTACTTGACAAACTATAACAGGGATACAGAGCATGTAAGACCAGAATGTACGTACCTACCTTGTTATTCGTAGTCCATAGGCTGGGCACAGCCATCTTGATTCCTGTGTGCATGTCATCAGTCTTCGGTTGGTGTGTGTGCGCTGTGTTCACATATTGGAGTTTGGTTGGTGCTTGCATGGTGGGTTCGCATATTGGAGTTTGGTTGGCGCATACACGAGAGTTAAGGGTGCAAATTTAATTTCATTATGACACTTAACTCTCCTACGTGCGCCAAATGAACTCTCAATAGCGAACCCACCGCACGCGAGGTAACCAAACTCCCAATACGCGAACCCACTGCACAGGTGATAACCAAACTCCAATATGCAAACCCACCACGCATATGCCAACTGAGGACTAATGCGTATGCCCAGGAATTAACATGGCTGCACCCAACCTATGGACCCCAGGATGCCAAATAACAAGGTAAGTATGCACATTTTGGCTCTTATGTGCCCTGTATCCCTGTTATAATTTGTCAAATACATCAAAAATATACAAAAGACTTGATTAAAAAGTTTGGTTTAAGACTTCAGCACTTCACGTGCACAGGCAAAATTCTGAGATACGATCGATCCTTCGGTCCCAATTACAGTCATGAGTCGAGGACTACATGTATTGCATTTAAAGCATCTGGCCTTATAAAAAGACCGCCATGCTGAATTCAAAGTCTGAACAATGTATTTACACCTTAGTTTTTGTACAGTGGTGTATCTGAGTTACGTTCCTTCTCAGAATCCGTAATCCCATTGAATAATGATTTTAGAAAAGATTGTGAAAACTATTACCCCAAGGTCTTGGCACCCTGCATCTTTGTAGTGCAATGAAAAATGTTTATTATTATAAGGTGGTTTAAAGAGATGCTTATGGGGAATTAAACAATTAAAAAATCGGAATCAAAATTTATTGTCCTTAACAAGTCATGTAATTTGTTGCGGTAATATTTGAACTCTTGGCAATTTGTATTTTATGAGGATGTTTTTGTTTGTTTAGGTCCATTTGCTTGATTTTCCCAACATTGTGATCAAAGGGTCTGAACTGCAGTTGCCTTTTCAAGCTTGTCTGAAAGTGGAGAAGTTTGGTGATCTAATTCTGAAGGCCACTGAACCACAGATGGTGCTGTTTAACCTGTACGATGATTGGCTGAAAACCATTTCATCCTATACTGTAAGTAATGATTTAGTTAATTTATGGAAAGAGTATCCAGTGTCCAGGTTGCCTCATTGAATCAGAGAATTTGGCTCATTTATGTCACACTTTTCTTTTAACACCTTTTTCATAATCAATAGTACTTGTGCTTGACAAATTTTCCAAATCTAGAACTGCCTTTCAATAGACATTTATAGTGAACACAATTATCTGACTGCCACATGAATCATTTCCTATTCGATTCAACTTTTGAATTCAAAAAGCAATGTTTGGGCTGCAGTGAAGTTTGTTCATTTTTGAAAAGATTATGGGCTATTATGTGAGGCACATTTTTTCTGTATGTCCATCTTTCAGCTTGATCTTAGAAATGGAGAATGGATTCTCGGGTTTTTTAAACTGTATAATAGTGCTAAGATGCGTAAAGAGCTGAATGAATAATGTCTTTTTCGTGGCTCTATATCAATGTTTTACAGCTACTTGAAACTTTATTTGTCTGGTTGACACACATGACATTATCGTAATGTGTTTTATGTGTAAAGAAATAAATTGAATAGCAATAGACATCCAGGAAATAGCAAGTATCATATTTTCATATTGATGGCTCCATGATGGAGCCATAAATTTCACCATCTTTGTCCAGATTTCAAGCTTCCAGTTATAACATTCTTCAGGAATGTCTCTACCTTTTCCCAGGTCTTAGGATACTTTAGTTTTCATTACCTTAAGCTGAACTCTTTGTGTTCTCTCCTTAATGATGTTTTTTTTATAAGCCATAAAGAACACTTTTGTGCATTTTCCCTGAGTCCTAGTACATCTCATCATCATTGCTTCATCAGTTCTTAAACCTGCATTCACATTATTGTTTGTTATGGTCTTAATCTATTTTTCTATCATATCTAGTGTA
The DNA here is from genome assembly GCF_036971445.1 of Narcine bancroftii. Taxonomy (NCBI): domain Eukaryota; kingdom Metazoa; phylum Chordata; class Chondrichthyes; order Torpediniformes; family Narcinidae; genus Narcine; species Narcine bancroftii. The sequence goes on along the minus strand of NC_091482.1, from coordinate 18,355,374 downwards.
ATACAATCAATTCTTCCCTATACCACCAAGTCAGTGGAACCCATTTTCTCCTTCCCCTCTCCTGTGCTTCACTAAGAGTCTCTACTTGTTATTTTTTGTTCACTTTAGCTCTTCCATTGATGTTCTTTTCGCCTCCCATATTTTCAAGCTCTGTCTTTGGCAACTTCGTAATCCCGTTCCACTTCAGTTCAGAATTTGCTGCTTTTTTAAATTCTTGCCAAAGCATTATCAAATTTTCGTTGAGGGGGCTGTAGACCCCTCAATGTTAAATATTTAACATTTGTGTCTCATGTGTTGAAATGTGGGTTTTCTGAGGCAACTGCAGTTGTGGAATTTAAAATGAGTGATACATTTGGTGAGGCGGGCAAACCCTTTTCCATTCTCAAATCAAAATCAAACTGCTAGGTGAATGAAGAATCTTTGTCAAGGGCAAGGATGTTAAAGGCATCTGGAAAATTTTCACTATGCACTATTTACTGTTTAGAGTATTGGCTGTCTTGGATTGTTTCTGTGAAATCATTGATTAATTTTATTGGACGGATATGCAAATAATTAGTTAGCACATCCCGTTAGAAAGCTCGATGAATCCACATGCACTATTACAAATTAATTGGCTATTTGGATAGATTTTCAACAATATTTCATGATGCATGAGTATTTCAATATGCTCAGACGCATTTTTAAAATTCCTTTCTATTATAGGCATTCTCTCGGCTTATTTTGATTCTTCGAGCACTGCACGTGAACAATGATCGTGCAAAGGTCATTTTGAAGCCGGACAAAACTACAATCACAGAGCCTCATCACATCTGGCCAACGCTGACTGATGAAGAATGGATTAAAGTGGAAGTACAGTTGAAAGATCTCATTCTCGCTGATTATGGCAAGAAAAACAAGTGAGTGATTTTGTAAAAAACTGCTAATGAGAAATCTTCCTGATGTTTTAGAGCACACATTGCACGAAATCAATTCATTGTTACTTGTGGATATATTTGTCTACTTTCTGTATACACTTTGAGGTAGGTGGAATTTTTTTTTTAAACTTCCCTGAATCTCTTGAACTAGAGTCAGGATGGTCTGCTTCAGTTGTCGGGCCAATATGTATATTTAAAGTTGCATCTTTTGTTGATTCCGATATTTACATGTAAATATGATTTTGAATTGTAGTGTAAATGTGGCGTCCCTAACTCAATCAGAGATTCGTGATATTATTTTGGGGATGGAGATTTCTGCCCCTTCTCAGCAGAGGCAACAGATTGCTGAAATAGAGAAGCAGACCAAAGAGCAATCCCAGCTTACAGCCACGCAGACGCGTACGGTGAACAAGCACGGAGATGAAATCATCACGTCAACAACGAGCAACTATGAAACCCAAACCTTTTCCTCCAAAACGGAATGGAGAGTCAGGTACGATTCATTCTTTGTTTTGATGTCTATCGCAAATCAAGCATAAGGCAATCACAGCCTTGTCGTCGCCAAGGTCATTGTGAGTAGCATTTCACCTACTTAGCCTGTTAAATTTTAATTTAAGGTTGCGCTTCCTCATTTCCAGACATTGTTACCTGAAGCTGTTAATTTATGTGACTCTTCATTTTTTTTTTTGTAAAATCATTTTTTTTTTATTTTTCACACTGTGAAAATATATACAAACGTTTCTCATTAAATATACACAGTGGCATTTTCTCCCTTTTTTTTTCCAACCCCCCCTCCAAAACCAATAAATATTCAACATATACAATGCAATAAAACAGGGTCTTCACACAATAAAAATGGGTCATCGGTTTTTACACACTGAAATCATTTTTTCGTCTTATCATTTTAGGGGGTGGAGGCAAGCCCTCTCTTATGTTCCATGTATGGTTCCCAAATTTGTTCAGATGATGTGACTATATTTTTTAAATTATATGTTATTTTTTCCAATGGAATACATTTCCATGTACCATTGCTGTATTCTCAGGCTCTCTTCCATTTTCCAAGTTAAACATTATACACTTTTTTTGCTACTGCTAAGGCTATCATAATAAATCTTTTTTGTGCTTTATCCAATTTGAGGCCTAATTCATGACTACTTGTGTTACTTAAAAGAAAGATCTCTGGATTTTTTGGGATGCTATTTTTTTGTGATTTTATTTAATATCTGATTTAGATCATCCCAAAGTGTATTCACTTTCGGTCATACTCAAATTGTATGTATTGTTGTTCCCATTTCCTTCTTGCAGCGAAAACATCGATCTGATAATATTGGATCCCATTCTCTTAATTTTTGAGGAGTGATATATAATCTTTGTAACCAATTATACTGTATCATACTCGTTCCTTTTCTGTACTTAATATCTCCCTTTCCAACTGCTCTATTTCCCGATTGTAGTCCTTTTTCATCTTAGTTACATAACTTATTATCTGCCCTCAAATGAAGGCTTTTATTGCATCCCATAATATAAATATGTCTTTCACTGATTCCATGTTTATTTCAAAAAAATGTTTTAATTTGACGTTCAATAAATTCTCTAAATTCCTGCCTTTCAAGTAGCATGGAGTTTAACCTCCATCTATATGTTCTTGGTGGGATGTCCTCCAGTTTTATTGCTAATTACAGAGGTGAATGATCAGATAGTAGTCTAGCTTTATACTCAGTTTTCCTAACTCTCCCTTGAATATGGGCCGACAACAAAAACATTTCAATCCTTGAGTATGTTTTATGCCTACTCAAATAATATGAATATTCCTTCTCTCTTGGATGTTTCCTCCTCCATATATCCATAAGTTTCATTTCCTGCATTGATGTAACCATACATTTGGCTACTTTATTCTTTTTGCTTGTCTTTTGTCCAGTTTTATCCAACATTGGATCCAAATTAAGGTTAAAATCCCCTCCTATCAATATATTCTCCTGCGTATTACAATCTTCAAAAAAATATCCCGCATAAACTTTTGATTCTCCTCATTAGGTGCATATATATTGATCAAATTCCAAAATTCTGAATATATCTGACACTTTATCATTACATATCTCCCTGCTGGATCTATTATTTCCTCATCTATTTTGATTGGTACATTTTTGTTAACTAATATGGCTACACCTCTAGCTTTTGAATTATATGATGCTGCCGCTACGTGTCCTACCCAGTCTCTCTTTAATTTGTTACGTTCCACTTCAGTTAGATGCGTTTCCTGCACAAATGCTTTATCTCTTTTTTCTTTTTTTTTCAGTAAATTTAATAGCCTCTTCCTTTTAATTTGGTTATGTATTCCATTAATGTTTATAGTCATATAGTTCAACGTGGCCATCTTATATCTTGTTTACACCTCTTTTCTGCTTCCTCACCACCTCCATCCCCCTTTTTCCCATTTTCATCTCTCAGTTTTCCCTTTTTAAACTCAATGTATGGCAATACATTTAAAACATAAAATACTCCAACAATTCCCACAGCCAGTATTACCTTAACCCCAAATTCACCCCCCCCCCCCCCCCCACACTCTGAGTTGCCCCTTATCCCTTGCTGGGCAACCAGAACTCCCCTTTCCATTTGGATAGCGATCTTGCTTGCAAGCATCAACTGATTTCGCAATGACAGTTATTCTCACCACCACCCCCCCCCCACAGAAAACACTTTTTTTTTTAAACACATATAACGAAGCTCTCTCTTTTTTCCTCCCTCCCTTCCTTCCTTCCTTCCTTCCCCCTCTCTTTTCCCTCTTTAGTTCTTTACATATACATTGGTTTTACATCTTTATATATGCTTTATCACCTTTCTTCATTCTTATTACATCTCTTCATCTCTCCTTCTATCCTGCAAACGCTCTGCGAATTCTTGTGCTTCCTCCGGATCCGAGAACAGTCTTTTTTGCTCCCTGGGTATAAATATTTTAAGCACAGCTGGATGTCTTAACATGAATTTATAACCTTTTTTTCCTTAGAATCGATTTTCCTGTATTAAACTCCTTCCTCTTCTTTAAGAGTTCAAAACTTATGTCTGGGTAAAAAAAATACTTTTGGAGCCTTGTATTCCAATGGCTTATTATCTTCTCTAATTTTATTCCTTGCCCGCTCCAGTATATTTTCTCTTGTCGTATATCTCAAAAATTTTACTAAGATGTATCTTGGTTTTTGATGTGTCTGCGGTTTTGGAGCTAATGTTCTGTGTGCCCTTTCTACTTCCATTTCTTCCTGCATTTCTGTCGTTCCCAGGACCTTCGGGATCCATCCTTTTATAAATTCCTTCATGTCTGTGCCTTCTTCACCCTCTTTCAGGCCCACTATTTTTATGTTGTTTCGCCTACTATAATTTTCCAACAGATCAATTTTATGAGATAACAACTCTTGTGTCTCTCTAATTTTTTTTGTCATTTCCAATTTTCCTCTTGTCATTTATTTCCATTTTTACAGCTGTTTCTCGTTCTTCCACGTTTTCTACCCTTTTCCCTATTTTTGTCATAACCCATTCTAAACTTTGCATTTTATCTTCTGTTCTTTTCATTATTTTTAATTGCACTAAATTCTAATGACAACCATTCTTTTAATGCTCTTATTTGTTCTTCAATAAAGGCTTTATCTATATTCTGTTCATCTGTTTTACCTTCTATTTCTCTGTGAAGATCTTGGTCTTCTTCCTCTTCCTCTGTGTCTGTACCTGTGTTTGTATCTTCTCTTATTTATATCTGTGTCTCTTCTGATTCTCCTGTGTATCACTTTGTCGGCCTCTTCTTGCTGTTGGTCCTCTCCTTCTGAGCTGCTCATCTGTCGGGCCTCCTGCTGCTGCTCCTCTTGCTGTTCACTCCGTCGACTTTCTTTCTCATCTGGTACTTCACTCCCTCTCCTGCCGCCTTCCTCATCTTCCAGCTGAGAGCCCTGGTGTCGGGCGTCCCTCAGCTAGTCGCGCCGTGGTTGCCCGCTTGGCTGAGCCCCCCTCCCGTCGGTGTTTTCTTTTACCTTAGACTGCGCACTGCTCATGCGCGACTCCTCGCGCATGCGCAGTTGTGCACTTTTGTTTGGCTCAGAGAGTCATTTTTGCAGTCCATTGATCGGGGGGTCGCGACTCCATGGGGCCGGCACCAAGCTCTGAGATCGGGCGGTCTTCGCCACCACGGCTCCCTGTTCCTTCGTGCAGGTAAAGCCTTCCTTCTTTTCCAGTGACTTTTTTTCCACCGTTGTTTTCACTTTTTCCTTCTTGGGTGCCATCTTTCTCTTCTCTGCAACTTTATCTTTTATTTCTTATACTTTATATTTGTTAAGCTTTGTCTTTTCTTGACTTTTTTTTCTTTTTTTCTGGAGAAGGCTGGTTTTACCCGACCGCCCATTACTCCATCACGTAACTCCTCTGAATCTTCATTCTTGACACCCGCTTTATTACTTGTTATATCTTTATAAACAATTTCAGAGTGAATAAATATCATGGTTTAAAATGTAAAGCAATGCTTTGTAAAATGTTAGACTGTACTTTCTGAATTGCCTTACAAAACTCTGATCACGACTGAATTCAGAGCCACAGGTTTAAAGAGATATTTAGAATTTTAGGTAGAGTGTGAAAATCTTTAAGAATTAGCTTTGCTTTGTACCTGCGGAATTCCGTGACAGCTGAAGGCGTAACAATCACGTTCTGTTTTACACAAAGCAAGATTATGTTGCAATCCTTCAAGTTAAGTCATTATTATGCACCTCTCCTTTTTTTCACATATTTAAAAAAAATTATGAAACTGTTGTTTTACATTAACCTCCTCTGACCATGTGAGATTTTTCTCTCACTTCTAAAGACCCAGATTAGGCAACTGACTGTGAACAAGTAAAGCTTGTTCCCTTTAAGGTTTCAGAGCTGGCAATATCTCTTGTTAGTTTTCTCATAAAATTGTAAAGATAATGAGCCCAATGCTTGTTGCAAGTTGTGAAATGGTGGAGCACAGGTTATGATGTTAATAGAAAGATGCGCTGCTCATTATTAAAAGGAGAGAAAGAGTTAGTCTTCCTAAAAGGGATCAATATCTAAAAGCTTGCTCCAATCACTCGAAACAAAGCCTGGATTAGGCCTTTCTTCTTCACTCCATGAAGTGAGATAACTAAAGGATCTTAACTCCATGAAGTGAGACAACTAAAGGATCTTAACTCCATGAAGTGTGAAATGATAAAACCAAAATCAAGAGGATTTAAGAGACAGTCGTAAGGAATCAAGAAGGTTAGCATAATCTGACTTCAGAATACACAGCTTGGGCAGGAGAAAATGTCAGCAAATGAAAAGTTCTGCACCCTCCCAGTTTAAAAATGCCAGGAGCCCTATCATTTTTCATTATGCTCCATTCCATTTGTGTTCTTCGTTCTGCACAGGGCAATATCTGCGGCCAACCTTCATCTTCGAACAAATCACATTTATGTGTCCTCTGATGACATCAAGGAGACTGGCTACACCTACATCCTGCCCAAGAACGTGCTGAAAAAATTCATCTGTATTTCAGATTTGAGAGCACAGGTGAACTAACCTTTAACCCCATAACCTTTAACCCCATTACATGGTTCGTTATGTTGACCCAATGGAAATATATTTGCCTTTATCCTTTCTTTAACACTAAACTTGAACTGATCAATTACATTGAATGCAAATTTTACAAGGGAACATGCAAAAATGATGATCTTGACTGTTTTGTCCCTTTTGGTAGCCACTTTATTGAAAATGATTATATTCTGTGGGAATTACATTGATATATAAAATTATTTATATGTAAGCAACCTAATTCATGCCATTTTTTTTGTTTAATTATCTGGTTTCTGTGGTTTAAACAGTTTTGTTCAGTGTAATTCTGAACCAAGTTCAGTTAACAGTCAATTAGGTACATTCATGGGACAGGTTTAAGTTAAAAGATGCTTTAATTGTTTTGGATGGCATTTCAAAAGTTAAATTGTCCTATTTGTATTATCAAATCATAGCAATTTGTCCTGATAATGACCAGTTGTTCAAAAGGTCTGCTGTACATTGTCCAAAAGAATTGTCAACAAACTATATAACCACAAAAAATTGAAACCAAACCTACTTTATTTATTTTTACTGAATATTCTACCAGATTGGATTGGAATAATAATCAGGAATGGGAATCTTGGCTTTTCTTTCATCCTTCAGTCTGAAATGATGTTCCACTTGAGTTACCATCAACTATGATTATTTTAAGATGACAACACAACAAACAGAAAATTGGTTCGGGAAGAGGGAGGAAATCACAAGATATTAGGAGCAGAATTGGGCCCAGTGGCCCATCAAGTCTGCTCCACCATTGTAATCATGAGCTGTTCCATCCACCCGCTCAACCTCACTCCCTGGCTTTCTCCCATATCCCCTTGATGCCCTGACTAATCAAATACAGATACACCCCACTTTACAAATAAAGTACTTGCTTTATGCAAATTAGCTTGGTTCACTTTTACGAAAAGATTTTCACTTTTATGAAACCACTAAGCCGTTAGAGGTTGCACGCACATCCTGAGCAGCTCTTTCCCTGGGAACGATAAGATGTCAATAGATGCTCTTCCTCCCTCTCCTACATTCCAGTCTCCTGTACCCACCCAGCAGCATCACTAGAGTTGGTGTCACCCATTGTGGTAACTCATGGTATCACCGCTCCCCCCCCCCCCCCCCCCCTTCATGGACCAAGTGTATGAGTGTACCGAGCGTAGAAGAAACAGGTGCGTGTTCTTTGTATGCCTGGGTGGGGGGTGGGCTCTGACCAGAGTGCATTAGAAGGTTCAGAAAGTAAATTTCAACTTCATAGGTGTGTATTTATCAAATTGTTCCTGTTTTTAATAAATGTTAGTGTTATTTAAGGACTTGTATGTTATTTGGTAGGTTATTTTTTGGGGTCTGGGAATGCTCAAAAATTTTTCCCATAGAAATCAATGGTAATCACATCTTCACTTCTGCCTTTTTGGCTTTCAAAAGGTTCCGAACGCTCTAGTTTTGAAAAGTAGAGTATACCTGTCCCTGTCAATCTCTGCTTTAAATATACTCAACGACATTGCTTCCACAGCCGGCTGTGGCAACTAGTTTCACAGACTCACGATCCTCTGACTAAAGCTGTTTTTCCTTATTTCTGTTTTAAATTGACACCCTTTTATTCTGAAATTCTGCCCTCTTGTCCTAGAATTCCCTATCATGGGGAAACATTCTTGCCATATTTACTCTGTCCATGCCTTTCAGCATTTGAATTGCCAGGATGTGGCTTCTTGTTGAATTTCATGTACATTAAAACTGATAATTTGAATATCCAGCATTAATGCTGGAGCTTATTATTAGTTCCTTTAATAGCACAGATGTAATGAGAAGGATACGTTTCGTGTGAGTAATATTTAGGAATTTACCAAGCGTGACACAACATATGAGTGTTGACCTGAATTTTGAGTATGATTTAGAATTGATTATATTAAGAGTTAACTGCAGTTAAACTGTATCTTTTCATAGATTGCAGGATATCTGTATGGTGTGAGTCCTCCAGATAATCCCCAAGTGAAGGAAATTAGGTGCATTGTTATGGTGCCACAGTGGGGAACCCATCAGACTGTGCATCTGCCTAACCAACTACCGCAGCATGAGTATCTAAAGGTACAGAGGTCCATTGCTCCTACATGCAAAATCATATAAATTAAGTGACGTGCTTCTGAGGCTAACATTTTTGTATTTTCACTGTGTGACTGTTAAGATATTCTGTACACAAAATTACACATCTTGTAGGAAGCCTTGCCTGCATTAAATTTTTTAATGGGTTCCTCCCCTAATGTTTGGGTTTTGGTTGCTCTCACATGTTTTATAATTGATCATTCAGTTGGGAGTGTTTTAAATATTTAATTAGCTCATATTTGAATCATGTGTTAAGGTGAAAACACATTTTATTTGGATCAATATCAATTGGAAATGATTTCTTCAGGAAATGGAGCCTCTTGGCTGGATTCACACTCAACCAAACGAGTCTCCTCAGTTATCGCCACAAGATGTCACCACCCATGCAAAAGTAATGGCTGATAACCCTTCCTGGGATGGAGAAAAGACCATCATAATAACATGCAGGTAAAAGAAACAGCGTTTCTTGCGTGCGTTGACTGGTCACTGCATATTGGTGAAATTTTGTTCATGTCTGGTATAGATTGGGTCACAGCAAATAAATTGCATAGAATATGTGGAAAGGCTGATGGGAACATAATTCTAGAATATTAAAATTTTCCTGATCTTTCATAGACTCTGTGCTCGTTGCAGCTTACAGGATCCAAGTTTGCTTGTATGTTTGGTTGAGTATCATATTGATTTTTCTTTCAGCTAGATTGGCCTAAAACTCGTAAAATATTGCATGTGATAGAAAACTCAATCTTCTTATTTTTAATTAATTTTTTTTCACATTTTGTATATATAATTTAATGGAATAAGGAGCTTTTTTTTGTTTCCTTAAATTAATTTTGTTGTACTGATGTGACTTTAAATTTGGGATGAGTTTTAGAATTAATGTTCCTAAACATCTGTCCTTCATGTACATTTGTTAAGCTTTAAATTTTCAAAAACCACATTTCTTGGTTTGTTTATGCTTCATTCTTTCCACAAGACTGGCAGGAAGTATGTGCAATAGTATAATTTCCAGATTATACTCTCACATAATGTCCTGTTCCAGTGAACTGCTTGGATGAAGTCAAACCTTTGTATATTCTATTTACCTCATGTTGAATGAGTTGGAAGTTTAACGATTCACAATTGCATTGTCTTAAAAATATTTACTATTTTAAAGGTTATCATTTCAGATATTAATTTTTTTTTGAAGTAAACTAATACAAAGATGTAGTTCAGTTTTTAATAGACAATTGAATGCATTTATTTTCAAAAGGCAGATGATGAGATCTTGAGAAACAAAATTATTGTGGGCAAATACATTGTGTGATTGTTGGCAGAACCTTTAAATCTGATCCAGTTACTTTGGAAAAGTTTCTGAAGTTCATTCTCTCCATTTTTAGTTTGGATAGAATTTTACAAGATGTTGAATGGAAAATATAAAACATGCTTGTTCATATTTCTTTTATATAGCTTTACTCCAGGTTCTTGCACATTGACGGCATACAAACTTACTCCAAGTGGTTATGAGTGGGGTAGACAGAACACAGACAAAGGCAATAACCCTAAAGGATATCTGCCCTCCCATTATGAAAGAGTGCAGATGCTGTTATCAGATAGATTCCTTGGTTTCTTCATGGTACCTGGGCAGAGCTCCTGGAATTACAATTTCATGGGTAAATACTTCAAGTCTTTATTTTCATTAATTCCTTTTCTCAAAGCAATGCAACAAAATAAAAGTTCTCGCCAACTTGTAAGTTAAATATTTTTTAAGGTCTGCTTATACCAAATGTGTCATTTCTCAGATGCCTTATGCTGTTATAGAGGCATCTTTGGATGTTTGAAATGATTAAGTATATTCCAAAGTAAGCTTTTTGCTTTGTTTTACGTGAAGCAATTGGCTGGTAAGGTGCAGTACATTAAAATGTAATGTATACAAGTTCGTAATTTTTTTCAGGAATGTGTGTTCAAAAACTGCACAATCCAATGCTCTCAGATAAGTATTTTTAGAAACTACCACAAACATTTCCAATTTGTGGAACAGACTGATCTATCCAATTCACGAAAATAGTATTTTGTACCAACAGGTTATGCATTTCCAAATTACATTCAGATGTTTTTTTTAATGTTAGCAATATGTTGCACTTCAATCCTAATTAAAATGTGATATAGTTATGAGGGCATCCATTTTAAAGCTTTCTTTGACTTCATGCTTATACCCATCTTGTGAACATTGAAGTCCATGAGCATCTGCAGCAGATAGAACATAGTTCATTTACCAATTTAAAAAAAAGCCTCAAGGATTTATGAGCTGGTGTGTCTTTGTTAGCTTTTGGTTAGGTCACTCTCCAGATTGCCAAACCTTTCTTAACGAGCTAACATTGTTCAAGTGATCAGATAATTTTAGTGTAAGGATTTTTTTTTTGCAAACACACTGTAGCCTAAATCAAACATTTCACTTTTAATTAGGTGTTCGACACGATCCCAACATGAAATATGAGCTGCATTTGGCCAACCCGAAAGAATTCTACCATGAAGTTCACAGGCCCTCTCACTTCCTGAACTTTGCTTCATTGCAAGAAGGCGAGATCTACAACGCAGACAGAGAAGACATGTACTCCTAGAAAATCACACGTTTATCACGGAAATTGAGTACTGTTGATATTCAACAAATTCTGCTCATGGCCTCTATTCAATTTCAGATTCTATTCGTCGTAGAAGTTCAGCTTGTATCTAGTGATGGCAACTTTCTGTTAAATATTTGCCTTCGACTCTGGCAACTGCAAAGAGAGAATGGAACGATTTTAAACATTTAGTTTATCTGTATTAAAACTGAATTTTCTTGTGAAATGATGTGTAGTTTAGAAATTCTTGGATTAAAGTTTAAATTTTTAACTAAAATCAAAGTTTGTGTTTACATTTTGGAATATAATTGGATGAACATCTTCATAAACTTGCAGGCTGGGAAATGTTTCACTGTGCTTTCTGAATAGAAAGTTATGGTACACTTGTTTGGTAATGCAAGATGTTTTTACTTGAGAAATAGTGTTTGAATGGAATTATATGAAAATAAGGGTTAGCACCTCTGACCCAGGAGTTTCAATTGGCCTAAATTAACATTGTGAAAAAAGCATTAAATTATACCTATGGCATGCCCAATCATGAAGTGAATAAATTCAGATGCCTTGAGTTTCTAGTTTTGGAGCCACAACTTAGAAGCAATTGGAAACTCAAAAGGCAAAATGAGCCATTTTTCAGGAACATCAGAAAGGGAAATCCAGTGTTTTTCCACTCTTTTCTCACAAGAGGCCAGGTGAGGTGTCAAATTTTAAGTTGTGCCTTAAAAGGGGAGTTCCAGCGTTTGACAGCTGTCTGAACAAGGGAATTGCAGTTGTATGGTGATGATTTATGTTTGCTCACTGGTTAGTCCTCCTCTAAAATGTTGGAAGCTTTAATATCAGCCTTTTGAAATGTTTCCTTCTGCTTTTGGAACGGCTACTTAGCCTTCTTAGTGCCTATGGTGGTGTTATCAGGCCTGATAAGCTATTTGCTTTTGTCCAGTGTTTCAACCCAGAGTAATGTTGTATATGGTTTTGCATGGATACTGCCTGGCTTGTTGAGTTTTTCAGTACTTTTTAAGACTTCCAGGAACTGGAAGTCATAAACCCTTCTTTTCCAAATGTTCCTCTGCCCAGAAACTGGCAAACAATGAAAACTCTGAGTGTGAGTGTTAAGTAGATGTGCTAATTAAGAAATGTTGCCAATCAATTTGAAGTTAATTATCTCCCTGCACAACTTTTGGATATCTTGGAAGACACAACAAATGAAATACTTTTCAAAGTGCAATCCCACTGCCATAAGTAGAGAAAACAACAGCCAAATTTCGACAATCAGAATTGTGATTAAAAACCTCACTATACTCTCTTGCTTGTGGAATGGTGTTTAATGATTTCTTGAGGGCAGGCACTCTTGAGGTTTAACATCACACAGGTCTGTACCTTGGATTGTACATTCGTCACCAGACATTGGGGGCAAAGGCGTACCCAATGTGGCCGTTACTCCTATTGATTGCCATCAGGCTCTGTGTGCAACCAAAGAATGAAGGCCCCAAGTGCCGCTAATGTGCTGAGGTTCTACCTGTCCCAGGTGTCATGAAGGATGGGCCTGGGCTCGTGGCTGCACAATGTCCCAGTCAGTCAGACTTTGCCACATCAGTGAGAAAATTTTTCCAGGTGAACCCCTTTGACCACAAGGCCATCAGGCAGTGGTCAGCACGGAACATCCTACAAGACACTGAGAGATGAGAACTTGACAGATATGGTGGAGTGGTTCCCTGAGCAGACCACCCAGGTCATCTGGCAGAATGCCTCATCAACAATGCCCACCGTGGCAGTGAGAGGAGCCCTTCTTGACCCAGCAGAACATTGTCCCCAAGATGAGTGCAGTGGAGAGGAGACAGTTGACAACTCTGCAGAATGGATATTTGCTAAGAATCTTGGATAAGGATGCAAGTTCATCCCCGGCAGCAGCATTTCAGAGACACCGACCAGGTCAGACGTCCAGAACTGCTGGAAGACCATGAACTTGGTTAAAGATGCATTTTTTTGCTCTGCCTGAAACCTGTTGATCTTTCAGCAGATGGAGATGTCAGTGTGGGAATATTGCCAACTTGCACATTCCAGGCTGTACTATGTGCTGAGGGGTGGACTGAGGCTTCATACAGCCAACGTGATGGCTCTGTGGGAAAGGACCAGCCGAGACTCTTTCCATTACCAGACATTGAGAGGCAAAGACAGAGGGGAAATCCCTCAAACAACAGGGTGGAATAATAACAAGATGCCACAGTGTAAATAGAAATGATACAACAATGTACAGTGATAGAAAAGTGTGGATACAAAGCTAATGGTGGGAAGAGACTTTTTTCTTTTGTAATATGAATAAAGTCTATTTTCAGTTTAAAAAAAATATCAGTCTCTGTAACGCTCTGCCTGGAATTTGTTCTCAAGTCTTCTAGCAACTCCTCAAAACGTTGAGAATGTGGAACTGATTATCACATCGGATCACTCTGCAGAAATGTTTATGTACAGACACTCTTCAATTTACGATGGGGGTTATGTTCTGGCAAACCCATCATAAGTCAATAAAGAATACCGCATCTACCAGTTTTTTATAATTAAATTTTGAATCCTTTATTTCACACTGGGGAAAAAAAAAGGTCAACATACACAGCTGAAAACACACTGGGCATGAAAACTGTTTGAGATTTGTTGTACGATACTCACCACCGAGGCTACCATCGCCCAGCATCATGAGAGAATAGCACACCGCATATCGCGGGAACAGATAGGGATTCGAAATAGAAAGTACAAATTCAAACCATCGTAACTTTTAAAAAAATCATAAGTTGGACAAATGTAAATAGGGGAGGACCTGTACAGGACTCGAGGCATAGTTGTGTTTTATTTAAACCTAATCTGGAATGAAAAATGAAAAAAAGCCAGTTCATCCTGTTAAAGCCTGATTTTAAAAAAAAGCAATGATACATACCCAAAAGGATGTTATCTGTGAAATAAATAAGTGATGTAAATTATCCCTGGTGCTGGTGGCTGATAGGAGAATGAATCACCCGTTTCACACTGCTGATTCCATGTGGATTAACCGCTAATTTAGCAGGTCCATTCCTGGTAATTGGGCGGTGTGAAATATCCCAACCTGGCTCTGGCACTTTGGAACTGTCAGAGCCTAGCTGAGTTAACTCTCTAATTGCTTTATGGCGGTGTGAAAGCACAACCTACTCTTGCGTTGTCACACCCCCCCCCTGCTGAAATCCCTGGTTACTGACTAACCAGATAAATCACGGTGCAGTGGGAAAGGCTCCTGAGTGCTGCAGGCCCGGTAAGTTTACCTGCTTCCTGGGAGGGTTGGCAGTGTGAAAGGGACGAGTGGTAATGGGATGAGAGTAAATTCAAGGTAAATAAAATGGAAACTAGCATAGAACTGATGACCTGAATGATCTTCAATGGTCTTAGACTCATGAGGCAGCTCATGTCAGGGAAAAGAGCAAGTATACGATTACATTATCTCAAGATAGAAGAAAATGTCCAATGAAAGCAGAAGGTTTCCTGAATATTGTGTCGAAGACTGAAGTTTTGACCAGAATAAGAGTGTTGTGCCCATTTCTGAAAAGAGATTTACTAGAATAACTCCTGGGTTGAGGTACATTATTACATAGACTGGAGAAGATGGTACAAGTTCCTTGGAATATAAAGAAATACAAAGTTTACGAACACTAGTCAAAACACAGAAATGCTGGAGGAACTCAGCAGGTTCTCACAGCATCCATAGAAGGTAAACTGACATTTCGGGCCTGAGCCTTTCCTCCAGCATTTATGTGCAGTCACTGGTTGTACCTGTAGGGAGAGATGAGTAGAATCAGAATTTGTTGTTTTGTGGCAGCATTACAGGAGAAAAATTGTTAGAAATCAATTTTTAGAAATATATAAATTACAGCAAAAGATGAGAAAGCAAGGTAGTGTCTGTGCTTGAATGTATTACGAACTAATCCATGTCAGATCTAACACAAGAACAGCAATGGAAGATTCACCAGGCAGTGGTAAATTCAAAAGAATCGTTTTTATTAAACAATTAATAACAAAATTTTTTAACTCCACAATGTGTATATGTATTTACATGTGTGTGTGTTTCAACTATTTCAGTTAAAACTTGAGTCTGAGAAGTCAATTTTAAAGTCCAGGTTCAAACTTCCTGTTGAACTTCAGGATCTTTTACATTGTGGTTCAGAATAATCACGAAGCAAATGCGCAGCAATTAGTTATTTAAATTGTTGCATAAACTCTCAAATCTTGTTGACCTGTTTTCCAGAAAGAGGTTTCTTCTTAATCTCTCACACATGTGATCTTCAACTCCCTCTTCTTGGAGTGACAGACTTTCCTTCCATGATGATGGCGCCCTCTTTATTTTCAAAAGAAAAGCAGTCAGAAAATGGTCTCCCTTTTGAAATCCACATTTCTGTATTCCCCTTTTATTAGGAGTAATTCCACCCTGTCTTTCACAAGGGTCCAATCCCACAAGATGTTGACTTCTGAACTGGGTCTGAATTGGACATATTTCTCAATCGAGACATTACATCAACAATGAGGTCAGTCTCATTTCCTGGAAACTACGTGACCTTCGTCACTCTGGCTCACAACTCTAAATGATGACCTCCCTTCTGAATGTATTGCGTGGGCGTGTGCAACCCTGTTCCAAAACCCACTACCTGACCTAGACAGTCGTGGGAAATATAGCTTAACCTAAATATTAATATTAACATAAATCCATTTCAATTCTGAAATCCGATGGCGGAGGGGAAGAAGCCGTTTTTGTACTGTTGTGTGTTAGCAGTGGGAAAGGAGCTTGCGAATAAGGGAACCCTGGAGTAAGAACTAGGCCTCGTTGAGGTCAAAGGGAACACCTCAAACTTGCTGATGGTTTAATTGGAATTATTTGCCTTTGGTCGATCCTCCTTCGTCTCTTCTCAACTGCAATTTCTCTCCAACAAATTAGTTAGAACCTGATTTCACCAAGTTTAATTCGAAAACTGCCAACAGATCAGATCAACAATAAATACTGTTGCTTTCAATGGAGTTTTGGTCTGATCTGGCATAGAGTGGTAATTAAAATAAGATGAGGCACCGCTGAGATTCGAACTCAGGATCTCCTGTTTACTAGACAGGCGCTTTAACCAACTAAGCCACGGCGCCAGCCAGCAGGATCCTTTAAATGGTCAATAAAGGAGAGGATGTGAGCTGTTTTGTTCCATTTATTTAGTGCATCGTCCTTAGGATGTTACTCCCAGTGATATTGTTCCTGCAAGGGAAGAGCAAAGATTAATTACAAGATCAGATTTTTTGGGGGGAGAACCAGATATCCTGAAAAACCTCCCACTGGCAGGAAAGGGGTGGCCTTTACCCTGCACTGAGATCCTGGAAAGCCCCATTAGCTGGCGCCGTGGCTTAGTTGGTTAAAGCGCCTGTCTAGTAAACAGGAGATCCTGAGTTCGAATCTCAGCGGTGCCTCTTCTTGCTAGTATTTTAATTTAAAGTAGCACCGAGAATGCAGCTTCTCCCCCAACTCAGGCACAAAGGCCTCTGACCGAAAAAGAAAAGCAGCCAGAAAGGCAAACCCTCTCCATCCCTTCACTGATCTATATATAAAAAAACACAAATGAACCAGGCCGTAAAAGTGTCGATTGAAATGTATCGAGTCAGCTGGCGCCGTGGCTTAGTTGGTTAAAGCGCCTGTCTAGTAAACAGGAGATCCTGAGTTCGAATCTCAGCGGTGCCTCTGCCTGTCGAGGACTATTTTGCTAATACATGGCTCTGCTTGAGACGGATGAGGTGGAAACCCAATGCTGGAGGCACTTTATACCCACATTTCAGACCCCCTTATCAAAGGCATGAGTGAAATGTATGTAGGTAGACCCCTGACTGAATATGATGAGGGTCTTTTTGGTTTAGATTAGTGTTGATTAATACATCAAATGCATTAATATAACTTTAATTTACAAGAATTTGGCTGAACACCTGAGGGGTGGAGGAGATGTCTGTTTGATTAGACCACGATATGTTGCAACGTGTAGATGGACATCACATAGCTTAATGCTGACGGGGGTCATGCTTGCTGCCAAGGAAGGGACTGTTTTGAGATTGGGGGAATGTCGGATAGCATTGGAGAATTTAAATGTTTGAAGAGCTCCTGGTTCTCCTATGGGGATGATGGACCTTTCACCAAGCTGGTCAGTAATGAAGGAGTGCCAGGAAACTAAAGAGTCTGAGTCCTCCACTCCTTACGTTTGCTGAAGAATAGAACACTACCCTGGGCCTTGTCAAAGGGGGTCGAAAAGAAAAGCAACCATCCACACTTTATTACTTGAATAAGGGCTCAGGCCCAAAACATTGGTTATATATCTTTACAATGTAAAGTACGCTGTGTGGCCTGCTGAGTTTCTCCAGCATTGTGTTTTTACTATCAATATCTGGTGTATCGCTTTCAATTCTGGACCAATTAGTTTGAAACAACGTGAATCATTTACTTTTCCAGATGGTGTCATTCATGACGTTAAATAATATTTTCACACTGCCAGGGATTCAGCTTTGCAGTTCTCTTTGGGAGTTGTTGGTAACCATCTTTATCCAGGATGTAAAATCTCTCTACACCTCTATCCCACACCAGGACCCCTCCACTTCTTAGTGTTCAGCTCGTTCCCTTGCATTCACAAACCTGACTTTACTACTTCTCACATTGAATCACTTTCATCTCCACTGACTTCCTCCAGATCAATGATGTACCAAAAGAAACAGATAAGCTCAGATAGTCACTCCCTTTTTTCTGGGATAAGAAGAAAGACCCCCTTTCCCTCCTACCCTTTAAAATTCTTTTGGTATATTAATGACAAACTATTCTGTCCACAGACTCGCACCTATCTGGCTAATACCCTGTCCCTTATGAGGATTCCATACTATTCTCTAGTTCCTTCATCTCCATCATATCCGCACCAATGATGGGACTTTCCACCCATGTACCTTTGAGCTGCTTCTCTTTTACCTTAGCCCTTAATTTCCAAAGCTGATGGAGCCAATCACCCATAACTTTGCATTCAGGCCCTGTCTTCCCAAATGGAGCAAGTGTGGGATTTCCTTATCCTCACTTTCCATTCCTTTAGTCTCAGCATTGACCACATCATGGATCATAATTCCTGCTGAATAGAAAATGATTTCACCAATTCATAACCGTTGGTTTGCTCTTTTAGCTCCACCAACCATCCTGTGCCACTTTCTCATGCAGATAGAGGAGATGCAACATCTGTTCTTCCTCTTCCCATCACCCAGGGACCCACCAGTCGTTCCAAGTGAGCAGTAATTGACTTGCACTCTTCTAACCTGCTGGTGGACATTCAATGTTCACAAGGCCTCATCCTATACATTGGACAAGCCAATGGTAGATGGGTGATTTGTTCAGTACTCTGAAAGTTGCTGATGAGTCCTTGGAAAGGACTGCGCTGGTTCAATTTTTAAATATATTCAAGACAAAAATCATCAGGTTTTTAGATTTCAAACAGTCAGTGCAGGAAAGTGCTGCTGAAGTAAACTAATGGAATGATAGAACATGCTGAGGGGCTGAATGGTAGAGAAGTGGAGATTTAGGGACGTGATTCCAAGGCTCAAAATGTAAGTCAATGCATTTGCTGTGGTTAAATCAATCAATATCAAAGACACTTGGAGGATAGAATTGATGGAGTGAGGTAATCTCACAGAGGATATAGTACCAGAGGAGATTAACCAGTCATGCAGCTCACCTTGGAAGAGTTTGAACCCAAGAATGGAGATTTAGAATGGATCTACACTAGTCATGGAGCAGAAGGAGGTCAGTGCTTGGGGACAGACTGATGCCAATGGACAGAAACTTCATAATAATTTTAGTCTGAGCAGTTTTGGAAGAAGTTCATGGAAGGTGGAGGAAAGGAGGTCAGCCAAGGGAGCATTGCAATGGTCAAGTCTATAGATATCAAAGGCATGTTTGCTGTGGCAGATGAACTGAGGCAGGGGCGGTGTGTTGTTCACTACCAAGGTGAAAGTAGATGATTCTAAGGAAAGTATAGATTCAGCCCCGCTTAACAACCTGCCACCATTTTGGACCTGCAACTATTTGAGAGCAAGGCTATTTTTTTTTGGCGGCAACAACACAGTGCAAACGTTCAATAAACCACATTACAAAATAAATAAAATAGTGCAAGAAAAAGACAAAGTGAGGTCGTGTCTGTGGCTCATTGTTCATTCATAAATCTGATGGCAGAGGGAAGAACCTGTCCTTGTGCCATTGAGTGGTTGTCTTTCGGCTCCTATACTTTTTTCCCTATGGTAGTAGAGTGAAGAAGGCATGGCCTGGGTGGTGGGTGTCCTTGAGGATAGAGGCTGCTTTCTTAACACACTGCCTCTTGTAAATATCCTCAGTGGAGTGAAGACTGGTGCCTGTGATGTTGTAGGCTGAGTTAACAACCTTCTGGAGATTTTTCCTGTCCTGTGCATACCAGTCAGCAATGCAACCAACCAGAATGTTCTTCACAGTTCACCTGTGGAAGTTTTCGAGAGTCTTTGGTGACAAGCGCAAAGTATAGCTTCTGGCAAGTCTTCTTTGTAATTGACATGGAGGCTCCAGGAGAGATCCTCAGAGATGTTGACATCCAGGAATTTGAAATTCTTGACCCTCTCCACTGCTGACGCCTCAATGAGGACTTCCTCCTGAAGTCCACAATCATCTCCTTGGTTTTGCTAACATTGAGTGCAAGGTTGTTGTGATAGAAAGCTGATCTATCTCCCTCCTGCCTAGTTCCTCATCAACACCGCCTGATTTTCCATCTGGGCACTTTCCAGCCAGATGAGATTAATATCGACTTCAGCGGTTTCTGCTAACCTGATCTCTTCCCCCTTCCAGTTCTCCTCCCTCCCTTTACCCAGCCATCCCTCCCTCCCCTTAATCTCTTCTGTTCCTGCCCTCCCTTCTCCACCTATCTCCTCCTGCCTTTGTCGGACTGGGTTGACTTTTGACGAGAAGTCTCCAACCATTCGATTCACTTGACTTCTCACTGCAGAAAGTTTAAAGAACGTGCCCAACCAAAGCGACTGATCCCCATTCGCCGGAGCGTCCAAGACAGGTAGCCAGTTGCACTTGTCCGTGATTGGTCCAAACCTCACCGGCACGTCACCCTTTGAGGTTGACGTCACAGAGGGAATTGCAACAAGGAGGAAACGGGGGCGCGATCTCAAACCCGGGCACAGCCCGCAGCGGGATAACATCGGCCCTGCAGCCAAGGTGCCACCAATGGGGACCGGCCGTGAGAACTGTTCGGACATTTAACACAACTCCCCCCCCCCACCTGTCAATCACCGGGCCACGGCCTGTCAATCACCCGCCAAGGTCTCGACTCCCAGGCCGCGTTCGGTCCCCCGCCCCGGCCGACACATTCCATTCCCGGGTCACGTCCTCCTCCGGTATGGACGAGGAAAGCCAGGCCGACTCTTGCCTCGACAAAGACGCCCGCAGACTCGGGGTGAATGATGTGTACGAGATCGCCAAGCTCATCGGCACCGAGCTGGAGACGCTGATCGAGCGCTACGGGAAGGAGTCCGTGGAGGGGCTGGTCCCGAAGGTGGTGCGCATCTTGGAAATGCTGGAGAGGTTCGTGGCCCTGAACGGGAACACCGAGCAGGAGCTGATCCGAGCCTTCGTGAAGCTGCAGGATGGGGAGCAACGCGCGGGGCTCTGCAAGGTTCGTGCTCTCGTGTGGCAGGAGTTTTCGAGCAGTCTGGTCGGGATCCAAGTTTCACGAGGAGACAATACAATCCCAACGAGTCCTGTAGAGCTGAGATATTAGGGGCAGCTTTCTCTTCCATACTCTTGACATGGCAGGATTGCATTTATCAGCGGGCCGAGGTAACAGAGCCGGGTGCATCTCTCCGCCAGCGTTTCTGCCCCACGCTCATTTCACGCTCTCTTAAATCAGTGGATTCTTCTCTTCCTTTCTCTCGTCCGTGTGAGTGAAATACATCGCGCTTTTCTGAACCCCAACTTGGTTGATGGTCAGATCGAGACAGGGCGCAGGTGACAGTGGGACAGGGACGGGGCGCAGGTGACATTGAGATGGACAGGACACAGGTGACAGTGAGACAGGGCACAGGTGACATTGAGACGGACAGGGCACAGGTGACAGTGGGACAGGGCGCAGGTGACATTGAGATGGACAGGACACAGGTGACAGTGAGACAGGGCACAGGTGACATTGAGACGGACAGGACACAGGTGACAGTGAGACAGGGCGCAGGTGACATTGAGATGGACAGGACACAGGTGACAGTGAGACAGGGCACAGGTGACATTGAGACGGACAGGGCACAGGTGACAGTGGGACAGGGCGCAGGTGACATTGAGATGGACAGGACACAGGTGACAGTGAGACAGGGCACAGGTGACATTGAGACGGACAGGGCACAGGTGACAGTGGGACAGGTACGGGGCACAGGTGACAGTGGGACAGGGCGCAGGTGACATTGAGACGGACACGGCACAGGTGACAGGGACAGGGTGCAGGTGACATTGAGACAGGGACAGGGTGCAGGTGACATTGAGACAGGGACAGGGCGCAGGTGACATTGAGACGGACAGGGCACAGGTGACAGGGACAGGGTGCAGGTGACATTGAGACAGGGACAGGGTGCAGGTGACATTGAGACAGGAACAATCCAGTCTCTGGATTTTCTGGTTGTCGCACTGCTGAAATCATCATCTTTTGCCGCATTTAACGTCGTGAAAGTGACAGTGTTGAGAGATAAATCACATGTACACAGTCACACTTGAAAATCAGGAAGTTGAGTTGTTTTCAGTGATTAAGAACTTCTCTCTCTCGAGGTCCTTCCCGAGCATAATGTCAGGAAAATGGGGGTAAATAACTTAAAAACCTGATTCTTGCAATAAAAAGCAATCGAAAATCTGATCGGTTAAGTGATTTTTTTTCTTGGAATTTTAAAATGTAATAACTGCTTCTCAACTTCACCAGCTCTGATACTAATTTAATGTGTGTAACTGTTATGAACTGCGTGTAACGAGCAGCAATGGGCAGTGTTTCATTTTAAAACACAAATTTTATTTCTAACTCTTAAACTATTAATCTTTTAAATGATCCTTAATACTAAATCTATCCCCAACTATGCGCAGGTGTCTAGTGTATGAGTGTGTGTGTGTATTTTTTTTTCTTTTCTTTGGCTTGGCTTCGCGGACGAAGATTTATGGAGGGGTAATGTCCACGTCAGCTGCAGGCTCATTTGTGGCTGACAAGTCCGATGCGGGACAGGTAGACACGGTTGCAGCGGTTGCAGGGGAAAATTGGTGGGTTGGGGTTGGGTGTTGGGTTTTTCCTCCTTTGCCTTTTGTCAGTGAGGTGGGCTCTGCGGTCTTCTTCAAAGGAGGTTGCTGCCCGCCGAACTGTGAGGCGCCAAGATGCATGGTTTGAGGTGAAATCAGCCCACTGGCGGTGGTCAATGGGGCAGGCACCAAGAGATTTCTTTAGGCAGTCCTTGTATATACATATATATTATACCCAAACCATTACAGTCCAGGCCAAACTCTACAAAGTTACTTCAAAGTTAAGTCTTTTAAATTCAGTGTTGAAGCATAGGCCTTTGAAATTTGCCCAGATTTAATGATGGACTGATGGGAAGGCTGGAGTTATGGCTTCTTGCGTTGCCTTTGAAGAAATGTCATCCACATGAGCTGTGGTCACAAAACTCCTGATCCTTTTGTAGGCAAGACTTGAACTGGGCAGCCTCCACGAAGCCTCCAAGACCCTGGCACCGGTCTCTCCAAGTAACAACTGCTAGTCACGCTTAAAATGAAGCGGTCAGGGGAGTCACGTGATGGAGTAGTGGCTGGTCGTGTGGAACCAGCCCTCTCCAGAGAAAAGAAAAAAAAGTGTGAAAAAGCAGAGCTCAATAAACATAAAATACAAGAGAAAGATAAAGTTACAGAGAAGAGACAGAAGATGGCACCCAAAAGAGAAAAAGTAAGAATAACAGAGAAATGGGAAGAAGGAAAATCACTGGAGAAGAAAGAAGGCCTTACCTTCACGTCGGAGCAGAGAGCCACCGTGGAGAGGAGCGGCAGATCTCCGGTGTTGGTGAGTCCCCAGAGGACCGGTGTCCTCTCAACATGTGGACTCCAAAAATGCAAAGAATTGCGCATGTGCAGTGTGCAAGTAAAAGAAAAGGTTAACGCCGACGGGAGGGGGACTCAGCTGAGGAGCAGCCAGCTGCAGAGCGACCAGCTGAGAGATGCCCCGTATCGGGGCGTTCGGCTGGGGGAAGTAAACAAGAAAGAAGAAAAGAAGAGCGGTGAGAAAGAGAATGAAAGGCTGGAAGAGGGTGAGTGGCAGTGAGGCAACCGACAGGGGGACGTCCTGCAAGGAGGCCCAACAACGGGTCAACCTGCAACAGGAGGCCCAACAACAGGAGACACAGCAGCTGGAGGCCCAGCAAGGATACAGAAGCAGCTCACCAGAGAAGGATGAAAATACACAGATACAGAGAAGAGAAGAAGATGACACAGACATCGATACAGACACTGAAGAAGAGGAGGAAGAAGACCAAGAATTTCAAAGCAAAGAAGAAGCAGGTAAAATAGAAGGACAAAGTTTAGATGAAGCCTTTTTCGAAGAACAAATGAGGTCATTAAAAGAATGGCCATCATTAGAATTTAGTTCAATCAAAAGAAAAATGAAAAGAGCTGAAGACAGAGCTTAGAGTTGGTCATGACTGAAATAGGGAAAAGAGTTGAAAATGTGGAGGAATGAGAAGCTGCTGTAGAAATGGAGATAAATGATTTAAGAGGGAAGTTGGAAGAGAGCAGAAAAAAAATTAAAGAGACACAAGATTTATTCTCACAAAAAATTGACGTATTGGGAAACTACAGTAGGTGAAACATCATAAAAATAGTTGGCCTGAAAGAAGGCAAAGAAGGGTATGAAGGATATGAAAGATATGGAGGAATTTATAAAAGGATGGATCCCGAAGGTGCTGGGAATGACAGATTCACATGAAGAAATAGTAATTGAAAGGGCGCATCGAGCGCTAGTACCAAAACCGCCACCACATCAAAAACCGAGATCCATATTGGTAAAATTTTTTAGATATACGATAAGAGAAAACATACTGGAGCAGGCAAGAAAGAAAGTTAGAGAAGACAATTAGCCGTTGGAATATAAGGGACAAAAAATATATTTTTACCCGGACGTAAGCTTCAAACTTTTAAAGAAGAGGAAGGAATTCAACACGGCGAAAACAATCTTATGGAAGAAAGGGTATAACTTTATATTAAGACATCCAGCAGTACTCAAAGTATTTATTCCTGGGAAACAGAATAGACTGTTCTCCGGCCCAAAGAAAGCCCAAGAATTTGCTGTACATTTGCAGGACAGGAGAAGAGAGGAGGAGAAGGATGACTGGCAAGAAAATATACAAAAATATGTAAAAATATAAAGATAATGTATATATAAAGATTTAAAGATGTATAAGAGAAGGGGAAAAGAGAGAGAGAAAGAGAGCTTTGTTATAAGTATAGGAAAATAGTGTTCTTGGGGGGGGGGGGGAGGAGAATAATGGTCACTGTGAAATCGGTTGACACTTGCGAGTAAGTTCACAAACCGAATGGAAAGGGGAGTTGTGGTTGCCATCAAGGGACAGGAGGCAATCCAAGGAGGGGAGGTTCATTTGGGGTTAAAGCGTTATTGCTTGTGGGGATTGTTGGGGTATTTCATGTCTTAAATGCGTTGACATATCTTGAGATTAAAAAGGAAAACTTTAAAAAACAGTAATGGAAATAAAAAAGGGGATGGAGATGGTGAAGAGGCGGAAAAGAAGTGAAAATAAAGATATAAGATGGCCACCTTGGACCATATGACTATAAACATTAATGGAATATATAACCAAGTTTAAGTGTATTCCATTGAAAAAAAAATCACATATAATTTAAAAGATAAAGTTACAATGTTTGAAAAAACCTGGGAACCGTATATGGGGGAACATAAAAGAAAGAGCAGGCCTAGGACCACCACCACCAAAAATGATAAGATAAATACGATCAGATTTAATGTGAATAAGTAGATGATACGTCTTCCTTTTGTATAAAGATATTGTTTTATTATATTTTGTATGTCTAATATTTACTGTTTTTGGAGGGGGGTGGGAATGGGGAAGGGAGGGATGGGGGGAAAAAAAGAGAAAATGTCACTATGAATATTTAAAGAGATGCATCTGTAAATATATTGGTTGATCTGGTTCATAGTGCGATAAATAAAGAATTACAACACAAAAAAATGAAGCAGTCTCTTCAAGTTACCTTCCCTGTTAGTTGCAATCAAAATGAAGCACTTTATTTCACAGACCACCCGCAGATTGGAGGAACAACCCCTCATTTTCCCTCTGGGTCCAGCCAGGGGGCATTAACATCGACTTTTCTGCTTTCTACTAAATCTACTCACCTTTTCTTTCCCCTCCCTCTCCTCTCTTTCCATTTCTCCCCTCCACCCACCCAGCCATCCTTCCTCCCCCTCGTTGCCGCTGTCCCCCTCCCTCCATCTTCTCCTGCGTTTGCCACCCACCCTCCCCATACTCTTAAACTATAGTCTTTTACACTATCCTTAACACTAAATCTATCCCCAACTATGTACAGGCGTCTAGTGTATGAGTGTGCCAGCATCTCCTCATACCTTGATGAAGGGCTCAAGTCCAAAACGTCGGTTATGTATCTCTACCTTTGCTACATAAAGGACCTGCTGACCTTCTCCAGCATTTTGCCCTTTTACTTCAACCATGTAGTTTTTGTGATTTACTACTCTCTGTCAAGATTCCTCTTCTAGGCTCATTGTGTTGGAGGTTTATCTGAGCACTTGCGCTGAGAATCATCTGCAGGGATTCCTGGCTGCTCAGCATCTCTTTCCCCAGCTATTTCAGGGAGGGATGTATTGTGGCTTTGAGGATCTGTTGCTTCCTTCCACACATCTCCTGCTGTATCATCCTCAAGTTTGTAGATAGGAAGAGCTGGGTAATTTTTTTAATCCCTCGTGCAGGTCCATTCTACCCTTACAAATATTTGTAAATAGAAATTTGAACCTTTGAAATGATTGCATCATTGCTTTATGGCTTCACACAGCCCCCCACCCTTGCTCCAACTCATCCCTGGACTTCGATGACCGCAGTCTTCACAAGCTCTGCGCCTTCCTCTTTTCTTGCCAAGGTTTTATTTTCGGTTCTAATTTGCTGAGAGTCAGAGTTTAAAATCAGTAGCTTTAGGTAGTCTTGAGACAGCATTCCCACAATCTCCTGTTTAACTCTTTGGTACCACTTTATTCAATTTTTAGGGTGTCTTGTACATGCATTGCTGGCCCAGATAGGACTGAGTTTCCACAGCAGAGCTGTAAAAATAGAAATACTTGGCTTACTTGAACCAGGTCTGATGCAGTTAGTATTTTCGGTTGGTGACCATTAATTGAAAATCAAAGTCTTATAACAATGTCATTTTCTGTATTGTCTCAATCAGAATCGAGGACAAGTTCATTAAACTATGAAAATTGGTTTCTTGCTTTCTTCCTTAGATCCTGTTTACATACATCTATTTTATTTTCCACAATCCTGTTTGGCAAATGGGAAAACATCACAGACTTTTTATCCCTCTGCTTTAAAATTCATGACTTTCAAACACAAACGTCTGCTCATTGAGATATGGTGAGGAAATGCGTCCCTCAGGTGCTGGGTTCCTAATGACTATTGATGATTCATTACACTAATCCCAGCCTTAACCCATTTATTTTCCCCCACCATCTGTTACCATGATGTTTTTCTAATTTTTTTCTAAGAATGTGACTTTTGTGACAGAGGAAGTCACAACATCTTCTAGTGAAAGGGCCGTTTGGAAAGCCCCTTGTGCCAAGGCTTATGGAGGAGTTGCAAGCCACACCCTCTTGTCATCTTCAGCGTTTGGGTTTTGGGTGTCCTTCTCATTATTCAGTCAAAGAACTGAACTTTGGACTTTGAACATGACTTTGAAGAAGTAACTTTGAGGATGGTTTTGTTTTTGCTTTGACTGACTTTCCTGACAGGACTGAGCAATTTTGGGGTTTTTAGAGTTTGTTTCCTTTGTATTTTGAAGTATTGGGCACAGACAGTATTGTCAGGGGTTTTTACACACACACACACCCCACACACACACATACACACATTGAAAATTAATTTAGTTCTGTACTAAAGTGGGTTAATTTGGAAAAAACACTACATTTGTTCATTGTTAAAAAAAATATAGAGTTAAAATTTAACCTATTGAAGTGTGTCTTCTCTTTGCTGCTGGTTTGGGCATAACAGCAGTTGATAAAGAGCATCCTGATGAATGCATCTTTGCTGTCCAGATGTTCCAGGGCTTTGTGTAGAGCCAGTGAGATGGCATCCACTCCTATTGCTACCATAGGCGAA
This sequence comes from Narcine bancroftii, assembly GCF_036971445.1. NCBI lineage: Eukaryota > Metazoa > Chordata > Chondrichthyes > Torpediniformes > Narcinidae > Narcine > Narcine bancroftii. The sequence goes on along the minus strand of NC_091482.1, from coordinate 18,327,740 downwards.
TTGGAACAGATCCATGTTGCTGCTCAGACAGGAGCTGATATGCTTCAACACCAGCCTTTCAAAACACTTCATCACCATTGACGTGAGTCATTTAGGCAGGTTACCACACTCTTCTTGGGCACTGGAACAATTAACGCCCGCTTGAAAGAGGTTGCTGTTTGAAGCACCTTGTTTGTTGGTCTGTTTCCCCCCCCCACCCCCACTGCACTTTCCTTCGTTCTTCCTAGCCTTTTAATTCAGTTGCCTGTCTGCTTTTCACTCGCACCTTGAAGAAGGGCTCAGGCCCAAAATGTCAGTTACATCTTTACCTCCCATGGACACTGGGAAACCTGCTGAGTTCCTCCAGCAATTCTGTGTTTTTACCACAATCACAGTGTCTGCAGACTCTTTCAATAATGCAAGATCAATAGAGAGGAAAAAAAAAGGTTTTGTTGACAAAGGAGAATAAAGAGAGGGAATATGTAGTTGACCACAGGGGGATGCATTGATTAGGATTGCAAGGAGTTGTAACAAGTCAATATCTGTTCTTGAGTTTCCTCAAAATTGGCTTGGTGTAAGTACACATTTGACTTTCTCTTTGAAAGCATGGGGTTTGTTTAAAAAAAACAATGCTTCCTGATCAAACTTTTTAAATTTAGACACACAGCATGGGTAATAGGCCCTTCAGACCTCCGAGCCTTGCTGCCCAATTGACCTACAACCCTCAGTATGTTTGAACGGTGGGAGGAGACGGGAAGCCCGCAGACAGCGTCAGATTCGAAGTTGGGTCGCTGGTGCTGTAACGGCGTGGCGCTGACCGAGCCGCCCTAAAAACATGCACATGATCAGCTTTTGAACTATGATTGCACAATGTAGAAATGTTAACATTGAAAAATGTAACTCAAGTTTAATTTTATGGTGATGGCATCTGCGAATAGCTGTTACTGCTAATGTTAGTTAATTTCATTACATAGCTTTTACCCACTTCTTGTTTTACTTCAGCTCTTTTCCTTCCATGGTACTGAATACCCAATGTTTATTGATGGCAAATTTCTGCACCAGCCATAGTCCTGCTGGAAGCTGTTGTAACCGTCCAATCAAACAGGTCTCTGACATGAGACAACATTGTTTTCCAAGCATGAGAGCAAGAACTGGGATGTCATGTTACAAATGTACAAGATGCACTTGGAGGGTTTTGCACAGTTCAGCCCAGCTGTAGGAATGGTATCATTATCATTGCTTGGTGGGGGGGGGGGGGGTGGTTGTTGGTGCCGATGCAATTGTTACTGGGACTAGCAGGCTTGAATTGTTAGGGGAGGCTGAATAAGCTGGGAATTTTCTTCATGGAGTGTAGGAGGCTGAGGGGGAATCTTATTGAGATCTACAAAATCATGAGGGGTAATAGAAAGGGTAAGTCATTTTTTTTTTCTCCCTAGGAATCTAAAATTAGGGGAAAATAGATTTAAGGTGAGAGGGGACTTCTATCATACAGGGTCTGTTTCCGCGCTGTTAAACTCGGATTCTGTGACTTGTGTTAACAGTGTAATGCATTCAATGGAGCAGTCACAGTGCCAGTCTCCCCTTACTGAGACATATCGCTTTTAATAACTTAGAAAAACAACATGGTCCTTCTGGCCCACAAGCCTGTGCTGTCCCATTTCACCCAACTGAACCTGGGTCACTGATGCCACAACCGCATGGCGCCAATCTCTCTGCTAACTGTTCTGCCCGTTTGTTGCATTTCCACGACTGCTGTAATCAAGAAAGTTGTGGTTTGTTGAATTAATTCCATTAATTAGATCAGCATTTCAATTAAAGTCTACCATTTTCTGCTGTCCAGATTTCGGGATTACATAATAGACTTAGCAGTCGAGTCCTGCGTTGTTTGCTCAGCTGCAGAGGTCTTGTGATCAGTTTCCACAAACTTAACAATGCCTACGATTCTTGATAGTAATTATTAATGTAATCCAGTGAATCAATAAACAAAAAAAGGGCAGATGGTGGAAATCTGGAACTGCTGGTGACACTCAAGAGGATGGGCAGCGCCTCCGAAGAGAGAGAATTGATGCTTTAGGATGAAGATCCTTCACTGCCACATTGGTGCAGGATGGAAGTCAGCAAGGTGCTAACAGTGATGCAGGTGGGAAGGGGTGTGGGAATGTCTGCGAATGCCTCCTCTTGGCACCCGCCATGATTTGGAATCTTGTGGAGTTTGAAACCGTTTCTTCACTCCATTAAGACATGAGTGATAAGTTTGATACTGCTTTCTGCTGTACCATTGTAAATATCCTTCCTGTTGTTCTGAACACATCATGTTGGGATCTGAGATTGCCCATGACTTAACACAGAGCCACAGCATTGTCCATGAAATATCTACAATGTTGAAATGACATTACCTTGTCTGTGATTTCAACAAGTAGATCATGGCAGGACAGCTCTTCAGAGCATTGCCATTCTGAATCCAAGAATCTAAGCAGTGATGAAAAGAGACAGTGTTGTGGGAGAGAAAAAACCCTGGTATCTGGAAATCAAGCAACCAGCAAAAAAATTGAGGGAAATAAATTAAACAAGAATAAAGTAATAGGTAAAAAAATACATGTTTAAAATTCTAAATGTTCTCTGAAATAATACCTAAATCTTTGGTGAAGATGGGAGCAAATATTCAGCCAGCAGTGCTTTGCTTGTTGCAGCTGTTTGAATAAAGATGTGTGAAACTGCAACGGTGTCGCCCAGGTTGATGCCACTCGCTGTTGGGTTGACTCTGTTAAAGCGTCTCCTTATCCTTGAATTGTAAGAGTCACCCCAGTCAGAGGTTTAAACTGGGGGGGAGGGGGAATAATTATCTATAATGTTATTGATCATCTTTCAGGCAGCTCTTTGAAGGGGTGGAACCAGCAGATACAGTGACGATTAAATGTTTTTCAAGAATGTGACTGAAAATGAAGTAAAATTCTTTACGGTGTAGGTTTCAGATTTATTGTCCGAGAACATACATGACCCCGAGATTCTTTTTTCCTGCGGGTGAGGCAGAATTACCACTTTTTGGTTGTGCGATAAAAGCTGTGCTCAACGTACACATGTAAATGAATAAAGAAATGTGAACAAACTGATTTTTTTCCCTCTGTATTGCACAATGAAGTGCACAAGTACGAGTCCTTAAATGAGTTGCTGATTGAGTTTGTTGTTGAGGAGTCTGATGATGGAGGGGGAGCAACTGTTGTGAGTATTGTGGCACCTCTACCTCTTTCCTGATGGCAGCAGCGAGAACAGAGCATGTACTGGGTGGTGGTCCTTGATGATTGCTGGTGCTCTCTGACAGCAGCATTCCCTGCAGATGTTCGTGATGGTGGGGAGGGTTTTGCCTGAGTCCACTACCTTCTGGAGGGCTTTACGCTCAGGGGTATTGGTGTCCCCATACCAGACCGTGATGCAGCCGGTCATCACACTTTCAACCACACATCTGTGGAAATTTTCCGGGGTCTCTGATGTCAAACCAAACCTTCGCAAACTCCTGAGGAAGTAGATGCGCTGATGGGCTTTCTTCACAATGCCATTAATGTGTTGGGTCCAGGAATGATCCTCCGAGGTGGTGATTCCCAAGAATTTAAATTGCTCACCCTCTCCAACTCTGATCCCCCAATGATCATTGCATTGTAGACCTCTGGTTTTCCCTTCCTGAAGTCAACAATTATCTCCGTGGTTTTGGTGACACTGAGTGCGAGGTTGTTGTTGGTGCACAATTTGGCCAAGTTCTCAATCTCCATCCTGTACGTTGACTCATTGCCTTGTTTTTTAATACAACTCGTCATTTTTTTTGAAGACTTTATTTAAAATTTTATAACATGAATACAATAGAGAATTACATTTAAATAAAAATTTTTTAAAAATTAAAATGGTATTACATCAGAAAACTACACAAAATAATCCCCCCCCATTAATTGTAACACAATATTAGTAATCTAACAAAATTAGTCCAGCCCTCCCCCCCAAAATAAAGAGTGAAGAGTTAATAAAATTAACAATATTAACAAAAAAAGAGATAAAACTTAACCTAAAAAAATTCTAACAACAAAAATTTTTTTTATCAATACTAAAATATCACTTAAACATATATTTAAATCAAACTTAAATGCATATAATTAGCAAACGGAGTCCACTTTAACTTATAAAAAGACATCTTATCCTGAATTGAAAAAGATATCCTTTCCATAGTCAAACAAAATTTCATCTCCAAATACCACTTATCTCAAGTTAATATATTTTTATCTTTCCAAGTAAGTGCTATACATTTTTTAGCCACGACTAAAGCTAAATAGATAAAGGAAATCTGATAATCCTCTAAACCTAAATCAATTAATGATTGCATGTTCCCTAATAAAAATATATCGGGATCTAATACAAGATGGATATTATATAAACTGTTAAAAATAGATTGAATACCTTTCCAAAACTGTTGCAATCGATCACAAAGCCAAACAGTATGCAAAAAAGAATCCAACTTACTAAGACCAAATTTTTAAAATTTCTCTGGCATTAAATATAGCTGATGAATAAAATTATAATTAATCATCGCTCGTCTAGCGTTAATTAATTTCCGAATACTATTCTGACAAATTTCCATCCAAGCTTAACTCATCGTTTATATATTCTTGCAAATGAAGTTAGTTCAGTTAAAGTACAGTATTTTTGTCTTTTAAAATATTTATTCTTTATGCGGGTGTATTATGTAGTCCTTGTAAGAGTAAGTCTTAAGCAACTGGAAAATACACTTACCCGGCATCTACCAATCAACATAAGTGCTGGAAAGTTACTGAATATATCCCAGTAAATTTGGATACGCAGCTGAATCTGAGTTGCTGTGAAGCTGTGTGCCGAAATTATGTTGGGTATTGCAGGTTTCTAGTCATTGCTTTGGTTGTAAGACCCAGGTTTTTAAATGCAGCCTGTGCATTTCATTCTTGTGTGTTTCAGGATCTGGATCATAAAATAAATCTCTGGCACACCCGGATCCAAGAACTGCAGAAGCAGATATCACAACTGACAGGTGAAAACCAGCAGCTAGTTAACCAGCTGGTTGAAATTCAGTCCCAGGAAGGTAAATCGCATCTTTGCTTACATCCAGAATTTGTTAATATTTGTAGTATCAGTGGAGAGGTGATCATGGCCATGCTTTAAAGAAAATGATCAGGACTGTTAGCACGGTTGGTATCGCGAAGTAGTTAGCGCCACGCTGTTACAGCGCCAGCAACCTGGATTCGAATCTGGCACTGTCTGTAAGGAATTTGTACATTCTCCTGGTGCCTGTGTGGGTTTCCTCCGGATGCTCCGGATTCCTCCCACCCTCCAAAATGTACTGGGGTTGTAGGTCAGTTGGGTATAATTGAGCTGCACAGGCTCGTAGACTGAAAGGGCCTGTTACTGTGCTGTATCTCTAAAGATGCTTTTTTTTTAAACTTATTCGTTCAAAAAACAAATAATATATGACATATAAACATGAACTTTTATGAGGAAATAAACCTTAACTGTCCAACATTTGTCTCCCTCTCAGGAAAGAATTAGTTCTCTAAAAGTGGTTTGAATTTACTTTTTACTTAGTTCCATAAATTGACTGCCCCACTTGACCTACCCTGAAGTTGTATTCTGGGTTAATTTTTTTGAAGATATGTGTGTTACAGGTGCAATTTACATTGGCCTCCTCTCTTTAATTCTGCTAGTAGCTGGTGCTCTGAGCTAACTTAAAAGGTGTCTCTCCCTGTGTGAAGGGATACACCCCACACACAGCATCTTTTAGCTACTCCTGCTGGGAAAGAGAAACAGGGGTATCAGAGCCATACCACCAGGCTGAGAAAGAGCTTCTTCCCACGGGGAGTAATCACACTAACCATTAGAGATTCTTACGCTTATGAAACAATATTTATTTGTATCCATGAATACTTGTCCTGCATATGCATAGTCCGTGTCAGTGTTATATCTGGTTACGTGTCTGCGTGTTTTGCACCGAGGACCGGAGAACGCTGTTTCATCGGGTTGTACCTGTGCAATCAGATGACTTTAAACTTGACTTGATCTTGATCTACAATGCTGATCATGAAGAAGTTCCTGGATTTTGATCTACAACGCTAAAGAACAGTTTGTGACTTGTTCCACTGCATGTTGGGTGTAGGGGGAGCCTGTTGAAGATTCTTGACAAATTGCTGTGGCTCACCTTTGAGAACTATGGTATGATGTGCCAGTGGAGAGTTGGTAAGGGTGGGTGGTGATTCTGTCAGCTGGGTTGCTCTACCCACCAGTGGGATGTATTCTAATCTGCTCTGAAATGAAACCACTCACAGAAGGACACATCACCTCTGTCCTACTCTTGGAACCACAGTGCTTATGTAGCTGTTGCATTTCAGTTTCTGGACATGGGTGACATCCCAGAAAGTTCATGGTTGAATCCTGTTGAACGCCCAGGGAAGATGATTAGAAAATTCCTTGTTATAGAACCAGTTCTTCCGGCCTTAACTGATGAATGAAAGGGGTTCCACCCATCATTTGATTTCTTACATAGGTCTCATTGTGTAAGGGAATGAGTTGCTTCTATTACAATGGCGCTCTAGTCACTGAAAAGTGTTGTGGTTCAGACAAAAAAAACGTAGAATTTTTTAGCACAGTACAAACCCTTTAGACGCTCCTGTATTTCCTTAGAGATTCCAGCAAAACTCTGTTTTATACACAGAAATGAACTCGTCATGTTCAATTTTATACGTGGAGGGAGATAGGTGGAGAATAGTTGTCTGTGCATAAAACCTACAAAAGCTATTGTTCATACTGTGACAGAATATGTTATGTTTTATATTGTATATAGCTATGATTTTGAGAGATAAAGTGTGGCAGGTTTTTTAGTGTAGGTCACATACAAACTCTTCAAAACAGTTCTCATTTAAAATACTGGAGCTCTGCTCAAGCAAGACTGGCCAGCTCTGAAGAACTTTGCAAAAGCTTTGGGGTGTGCCCAAGGTACTTCACTAATGGATTGTTGTTTTTAAAAGCAACAGATGAAAGAACTTGTCTGAGCCGCAATATGTCTGGAGTACTGTTTGCTGTTCTAAGAGAGTCAGGTGGTTTTGCAAGCAGAGAGAGTAAAACAGGCTTTTCTGTGTGTGTGTGTGTGTGTCTGTGTGTGAGAGAGAGAGAGAATTCAGTTCCACAGTCAGCAGCAGTAGCTGGGACTAGAACAGGACAAGCTGGAAAGATTGTGGAAAAACCCCATTTTGAAGATGGATTGTGAGTGCTTAGTTCAGCCTGGTCAAAGCCCTTGTAGTCCATACAAGAGGAGATGACCAGCTGCCCAATTTTTCACTTGAAATAAGAGAAACAAAAAGAAACTCTGTGGTGACCTGAAAGAAAGAGGTTATCATCTGGAAAACCCTGAAGGGCCAAGTTTCTTCAGCAAGACACTGATGTGGCTGATTAAAAGGGATCAATTTGTGCCCAGGAAGAACAAATCTCTCTCTGAAAACTGACAAGAGCCTTCCTGAGTGGTAACCATTTACCTTTCAAACACCCAATCCTGGTGAAATTCATAAATGTTAAATTCTGGGCACAGTGTAAGAATTGCCTGCAACCAGTGAACTTGGAGGAGTGAGAAGTGAGTTTGGACTGTGAATCAAAGAACTTTTCTGAACTTACATACACATTACAGAATTAGAAGGGGTTAAGTTAGGTTAGTTAAGTTAATAGTAATAAGTTAAAGTTTGATCCTGTTTTCATGTTTAAAGATAATTAAAAGCAACCTTTGCTTAAGTAACCATTTGTCTTGGTGAATATCTATTGCTGCTGGGTTTTGGGGTCCTCTGCGCTCGTAACAATACCTTGTCCTTTGGACACCAGGAATTTCTTCTCTGAACCCTTTCGCACCACCTTATAACCAGGAAATGGGAGCAGCAAGCAACGAGATAATTTTGCCTACAAATTCACACTTGTCATTCATAAATGGAATCTGTCATCCCTATCTTCTGTCCATGACCTTTGGAATTCTTTCCTTTGAGATACTTAGCTAGATTAAAACTGCTTCCACTATTAACTATGCCTGGGATTCCAATCCATTCGCTGCATAAGCAGTAGATTTTCTCATATCAATTTTGTTTATTTTACTGACCACTTTTATTTTACTGACCACTAGTTCTTGCAGCTTTCATCAGTGGTAATTGTTAGGGATTTAACAGATCCTGCAGGAATTTAATTTGGAGCTAATAGATGACTGCATGATGTGATGTTTACATTTCTTTATTAGACAGTCTCTCTAAGAAGGAGCGGGAAGTGATGCTAAAGCTGAAAGAAGTGGTCGATCTTCAAAGGGATGAAATTCGGGCGAAAGGTCATGAGATCTATTGCAAAAATGAAGATGTGGATGCGGTAAGTTTTCACTCTCGCTTTTCTCTGTCTTTTTCAATTCCCTGAAGGCAATGAGTTGCAAAGAAACAAAATTAACTTGGGTCTGCAGGTGTTGGTTCTTTCTAATGAGATTTGCTTTTCATTTCTGAGTAACGTTTTGCATTGAACTAAAACGTTGGCGGCATGGTTGGCGTAGCGATTAATGCAATGCCTTTACAGTGCCAACGATTGGGAATGAACCTGGATTCGAATCCCGTACTAGTCTGTAAGGAGTTTTTTTACATTTTTCACATGTCTGCATGTGTTTCCTCCCACCTTTCAAAAAAAACCTTTCTGGGTGTAGGTTAATGGGGTGTAAATTGGGCGGCATGGACTCGTAGGGCCGAATGGGCCTGTTACATTGCTGCATGTTTAAATTTAATTTTTTTTTTAATCTCACCATTTCTCTTTATACTATAATAACAGAAATGACATGTTGTAAAGCAGAAAATCAGATGAAGATAATTTGCAGAAATGTATGGAAATATGGACTAAAGAGAAAAGATTACCGAAAGGCAGTTTGGCGTAGGGTCCTGATGGCGAGTGACTGGCCCAGGAGGGGTTGGCTCAGGTTTATAGTCAGGTCGGTTGATTGACAGCTGGCCAGGTGGAGTCATCCCCTTCAGAGATCTTCCTGCGGGTACGGAGTTCGCCCCCTGCTACTGCTGGTGGTCATATCGCCACAAGTTTGTAGCTTCTTGACCAGCACTGTGGCCGAGCTGTAGTTGATGAAGAGCAGCCATGTGTATGAATTGCTGTTTTCGAGGTGATCCAGAGCTGAGTGGAGAGCCAGCGACATTGCATCTGCTCTGGAGCGATTGTGACATTAGGTGAATTGCAGTGGGTCCAGATCTTTGCTGAGGTCCATGTTAATTCTGGCTATGACTAGCCTCTCAATGCATTTCATTACAGTAATGACTTCTTATTCCCTTTGAAAAATGGGCATTTGTGTTGTTCTTCCCCCACCCCTTCAGCTCAGCAAAATACGCTTAATCATGAGTTGGTGACTTTTGACACCGTAAATGAGATTGTGTGGCTATTTTGTCTCCAGCCCAGTGAGCAGGCTATAATTTTGATCTGATTAGTGGCTGTACAGAATAAACATCCCAGAGACCACAAATCTACCATAATTCAGGGATGTTAAAAATACTTGGCTGTAAGAAGTCATCGCGTTTGCGTGTCTTCTGTTAAATTGACTTTTAAGACAGATCAAGATTACTCCATTGCACCCCACAGTTCTATTGTCTAACGTGGACTTGCTATTCAAAGATTTCAGTTTTCTCATGGTTTATGCTGGAAGTTTGAAAAATAGATATATTCCAAGTCATTCGTGCTAAACACACTATCCAGTAGCGTCTGCCCATTGTACCCTGTCTCCGAAATTAATTCCAATGGAATGAGGTTTGGAGGCCGAGTTCAATGTCCTGAGCAATGCGATGTTAAAGTCCACACTGATTACTGTGGGTGTTATTTGTAAAGTGAAGGTAAATGCAAAAATGCAATTGAGATGCAGTAAGAACCTGTTGTGTGGCCTGATTCTGGGATATTGCCATTAGCTTAATAGTGAGAGTGAAAGAATAGTAAGATTTAAAAACTTACCATGCATAAAATAAATGTCCGAAATCCTTGTTTAATATGTTCACCAAAAAGACATCATCCCCTCCCAATTCCCAATAATTTAATGTATCTCACTGAGGCCACACAATTCCTCTTGGGAGAACTCCCAACTGTTCACCAAAGTGTGACTACAGATTAGTTCACACTCATTAGGAAGCGCAATTTTTGAGGAGGCCAAATAGATGATTTACGAAGGACGTTGTATATGAGGATTTCCATGAAGCTTGTCAAAATAGTGGCGGAGACACAGGCTTTTAAAGGAGCAGACAGTGTTTGTAAGTAAAATCCTGTCACCGCGGGAGCCTACCCCAAGATGGCAAGGCCTGTGCTCAGCAATGGCCACAAGTGGTAACAGACTCCAGGCGCAGTTGAACCAGCACACGGCATCAGAAACAAGGAAAATGCACCCCGTTGAGAAGTAGACGGGACAACCCAACGGGGCAATGACCATGGCAGCGGACCACCTTGGGGCTTACCAGTTGAGGGACCCATACTGGCTGTGGGCTGCTGGAGACTGGCTGATGGGAACCAGGAATCAGAGCCATGATTCGTGAGTGCTGGGGGCAAGAAGGCTCATGAAAGGCCCTGAAGCCTTCCTGGTCGTTTCGGAGGTTTGGATCTGGAACTTGAGTTGCCTATGGATCAAACAGGAGTTTGAGTGGCAGCGAAGGCTGTGGGAATCCTGGAGGCGAATCCACAGACACTCAGTGGTCCTGAAGGAACTCTCTTTTGCTTCTCTTTCTCTGTTATCAAGGACACCAGGTGACACTAATGGTGTCCCCTTTCTGCCTTATGGCAAGCACAAGGCAATTTTATCAAATATTAATTGTTCTCTATTACATGACAATAAAGGAATCTTTAATAAAGGAATATTGAGAAAGGTCCCTCAGGGTAGGTACAAGATTATGGCACATGGATATATGGAGACCTGCTATGCTGGATTCAAAATTGCTTTGCCATAGAAAACCGAGGGTAGTGGTTGGAGCTGTGGTTATGATTGGAGGGCTGGGACCAGCTGGGACCTCCTGTAGTTTGTGATTATATCTCAATGGTTTCAACGTAAAAGTGGCTGGGGTGCTTAGTACATTTGCAGATGATGTAAAAATTGGCAGAATTGTAGATATGAGGGAGGTTATCGAAGGATTTGGGTGGCATAGTTGGTGTAGTGGTTCACACAACGCCTTTACAGCACCGGCATTTGGGACCGGGGTTCAAACCCCGCCCTGCCTGCAAGGAATTGGTACATTCTACCCATGTCCGTAGGTTTTCCATGGGGGTTCCAGTTTCAACCACCATTGGGTGCAAATTGGGCAGCATTGACTTGTGGGCCAAAGTGACACCATGATGTCTAAATTAAATTAAAAATTTAAATTCAGCAGGATTTTTGACCAGTTGGAGATATGGGGGAAACAAATGACACATGGAGTTCAAGCCAAACAAGGGTGAGGTGTTGCACTTGGAGAGGTCAAATATAAGATGCAGTAAATAGCGAACATTTCGAAGTATTAATGAGCAGAGCGATCTCGGGGTGTATCTCTATAGCTCCTGGAAAATGGCTTCACAAGTAGTCAGGGAAGATGGTGAACAGCAAGCTTGTCTTCATGGGTCCGTGTGTTTAGTATAAAGGTCAGGAGGTTGTGTTGCAGCTCTGCAAAACATTAATTATGGTATATTTGGTGTGGACTTCTGGTCACCACATTACTGAAAGGATATAGAGAGTGTGGAAAGGGTTCAGGATCATGGCGAGAGTATTCTAGAAAAAGGATTTGGTTTGTTTTCTTTGAGGCATCAACCTAATAGAAGTGTGTTATAAAATAATGAGAGGCATAAGGTAGAAACATAGAACAAAGAAAAGACAGGGTTGAATAGGGTAGATAAAGTCCCAGTGTGGAAATGTCACATTGCAGAGGGCAGGGCTTTAAGGTAGTAGGGAGTATGTTCAAAGGCAAGTGTGACAGGTGCTTTGAATACTCTGTGGTGGAAGCAGTTTGAGGCACTTAGACAGGCACATGAACAGTCAGGGAGGGAACAGAAGGATACACCTCAAGGCAGGTAGAGACATGCCTGTTTAGGAGAAACTGGTTGGGTTCCAATCTGACTGGATCTCTCATCTTATGGAAAGTCCAAGAGCTTTCTGTGGATTGTGGGTTTAAACTCTCATTTTTTGGAATGAGCTGAACATACATATGGATTAATGATTGCCTTGGTGGGAGTGTGCGGCAACCTTTGCTACAAATTCCAATTCTGCACACTTGGGTAATGTTTGAAGTGCAATTTTTAACTTGAACTTTTAGTCTTCCTGTTATTGCACAAGTGTTTCACTTTGATTGCTAAAGCATTTGTATTAGTGTGTCCAAGCTTGATCCTCAAACTACCTGAATTCAGAGAAAGAATATTCAGAATGCTACAATTGCTTTTTGGATCCTGTTGTTAAGGGATGGTGGAATTGTCTCAACTCCTCTGATGGAAAAAACACGTCTGATTCAGCTCCGTAGGTTTAGGGCAAGTGACAAGGTCCAATGTCATTTTGTAGCAACTGTGACAAATGTCTATCGCGCATTTTGCCATCCAACGTACTTTTTGAACTGCTGGAGAAGACTTGTAAAAGATCACATACCTTTTCAATGGTGAAAAAAACTTAATAGCACTTTACTACCCACAGCATTCCCTCTGGAAAATTTACCAGTTCGACACCAGTAAAATCCCAGGGGTTCTGGAGCATCAGAATTTTCCCTCAGATGAAGTACTCTCCCTCCTGAGGCAGAAAATAGCGCTGGTCCAATCGTACTTGAATCGAGATTGATAGTATATCAACCTCCAGGAGTTAGAACACTAGAACATAAGAAATAGGAGCAGGAGTCGGCCATCCGACCCTTCGAGCCTGCTCCCCCATTCAATGAGATCATGGCTGATCTGATGATAGGCTCATCTTCACCTACCTGCCTTTTCCCCATATCCTTTAATTCCCCAACTATGTAAAAATCTATCCAGCCTTGTCTTTAATATATTTTCTGAGGTAGCCTCCACTGCTTCAATGGGCAGCAAATTCCACCCTCTGAGAAAAGCAGTTCCTCTTCAGCTCCATCTTAAATCTACCGCCTTGAATCATGAGGCTATGTCCCTTAGTTCTAGTCTCCCCCGCCAATGGAAACAACTTACTCACCTCTATCTTATCTATGCCTTTCATAATTTATATGTTTCTACAAGATCCCCTCTTATTTTTCTAAATTTCAGTCCCAGATGATTTGATCTCTTCTTAAAGGCTGACCACTTCATTGCTGGAACCTCAACCTAGTGAACCTCCTTTGCACTGCCTCCAAAGCCAGTACATCCTTCCTCAACTAAGGAGGCCAAAATTGTACACAGTACTCCAGATGCGGCCTCACCAATACCCTGTAGAGTTGCACCACAACGTCCCTGCTCTTAATTCAATCTCTCTAGCAAAGAAGGTCAACATTCCATTTTCCTTCTTCATAGCCTGCTACACCTGCAAACCAACCTTTTGAGATTCATGCTCAAGCACTCCCAAGTCCTTCTGCATGGCAGCAAGCTGCTTAAATAATAATCTGATCTTCCATTTTTCCTTCCAAAGTGGATAACTTTACATTTACCAGCAGTCGCCATCTGCCAGATCCTTGCCCACTCAATTAACCTAAACAGGCTTTCCATATCCTCTGCATAATTTGCTTTTCTACTCAATTTAGTGTTATTGGTAAACTTAAAAACACTATTCTGTCCCAGATCATTAATTAAAGCCAAATCTTCTGAACTACTGTTGCAAATGCCCTTGAGGGGAATATGAGCCAAATGTTAACTTTCTCTCAACCCTTTTTAATGATTAGGGTGGGGATGAAAATTCATGGAAAGAAGCACTTTGAAACTCTCAATTCCACCACTCCAGCTAGAGGTGGGGACCTACTGGCAGAGTCAATATCCAATATCAACCTCGCATTTTAATGTAACCAAAACCAAGGTGCTAATTATTGAATTTTACTGAACAAACTTGCATGAATATATAAACCTTGGGTTGTATATTTTTTAAAAAAGATGATGAATCAGCTTACAGGAGGGAGATTGAAAACTTGGCTGAATGGTGCACCAACAACAACCCTGCACTCAATGTTGCCAAAACCAAGGAGCTGATTGATTGTTGACTTCAGAAAAGGAAAACCATGCTATGATCCAGTGATCATTGGGGGGATCAGAGGTGGGGAGGGTGAGCAAATTTAAATTCTTGAGAGTCAATATTTCGGAGGATCATTCCTGGACCCAACACACTAATGGCATCATGAAGAAAGCATGTCAGTGCCTCTACTTCCTCAAGAGTTTCTGGAGGTTTAGCTTGACATCAGAAAGCCTGGCACACTTCTACAGATGTGCAGTGGAAAGTGTGCTGACTGGCTGAATCATGATCTGGTATGGGGACACTCTGAGCATAATGCCCTCCAAAAGGTAGTAGACCCAGCTCAGGACATCACAGGCAAATACCTCCATTGAGAACATCTATAGGGAATGGTGCTGTCAGAGAGCACCAACAATCATCAAAGACCCACACCACCCAGCATATGGTCTTTTCTCGCTGCTGCGAGAAAGATGTGCAGGGGCCACAAGACTCGCACCCTCAGGTTCAGGAACAGCTGCCACCCCTCCACCATCAGAATCCTCAACAACAACCCAATCAGGGACTCATTTATGAACTCTTATTTTTTTTCTTTTTTCTCTCGTCAATTTTCTTACATTTCTTTATTTATTTACATACGTATGTATCTTTTTGAGTACTTTTTTTGCACTACCAATAAGTGGTCATTCTGCCTCACCCACGGGTTAAAAAAATCTTGGGGTTGTATGTGATGTCGCGTATGAACTTTGACAATAAATCTGAAATCAGAATCAATTTAAGGCAAAGACAGTGGGTGGAGCAGGCGGGGAGACCATTAACAAGTCCTGCCTGCAAGGGATTTAAAAAAAAATTAATTAAACTTCTCGAAAACATGCCAGTGGTAAAAACAAGTTGCAGTCCGTTGTCTGATTTTACTTGCAACACCTCTGCTTTTTCCAGCTGCAGGAACAGTTGGATCGTATTCTGAAGGTCAACAACGACTTGCGACATAAAACAAACATCGTTCAAACCCAGCTGAAAACTGTGCTAGAGAAGAAGGCGGAACTGGAAGTCACGGTGCAGGAAAAGGACAAAGAAATAGGCAGATTGCAATCCCACCTGATCGAGGTGAAGAAGGAAAACGGCTTTGACCAAAAGGTACTTAATTTCACTTGGTAGCACTTACTAAGCCACAAAGCCATTGATTCATACTCTGCTGCCAAGATTGCTACAGACTTATTGGGGACTTATTCCAATGTGTTGCCATGTCTAAATCAAGTATTTGCCATGTATTGTGAGATGACTGTTACAGGTCTGACATAACTGATGACGTAAGAGCGAACTTACATTTTGGGCCGTGGACGAACATCTCCAAAAGCGGTTGATTTAGTTTAATTTGTTAGGGGAAGAAGGGAAATCAGGAAGACTTGGGAAAGGCATCTCAGAAGCCATTGTTGAATCAGAAACTTAATTGTTCTCGTTAGATAAAACTGTGCGCACTTCGTAAAGTAATCTTTTCTCATAATACCCTAAAACTTTTCCACCACCATCGTCAAGGTTTTCTTGGATGAATGCAGCACTACCACTGAAGCTCTCCGCATCCAGGCTGAAGCAGGATGCTTGATTGGCTCTCTATCAACTGCCCTTCCCCTTCCCCCCTCCCACACACCCCAACCAGTGTACAGAAGCTGCAGTGTACATCATTATAAAGTGCACTGTTGCAACTTGCCATTGCTCCTCCCATTAGTTCCTCTGGAACCTGTGATCTCTCTTACATGGAATAACGACGTTTTTAATTTAAAAAAATGTAGACGTACAGTCACAGGCCCTTTCGTTTCAAGAGTCAATGTCTCCCAAATTGACCGACCACCTCCGTCCAGAGCACCGGGAGGAAATCCACGCAGACACAGGGAGGACGTACAAACTTCTTACAGCTTCGAGTCCCGGTTACTAGTGCCTACTGTGCCACCCAATTAGGAGAGTGCAAATGCCGTCCCCCACTACCACACATTTTGCAGATGAGTATCCTGCATTTGGGAGCATCACAGGCGTGCACACCCAAAGCACAATGGAATAGTCTCGTCCTGGTAGATCAGCCATCCTGACCACTGATTCTCCCCTGCCAGGTTAGTTTCTGTGGGAACACAGTCATCCAAAAATATCCTCTGACTCCTGCATCTTCCTGACTTGGATAAATTTAAAATTGATGGAATCTTCCACCTAACATCACTGGGAGTTCATTCACTCACTGTCAGCATTTCTTCAAGGAGCACCACCTTGTCAAGTGTAATTAGGGACAGACGTTAAATGGTGGCTTTGCCCATCATCCCGTGAGGGTATAATGACTGGCTGGCAAGTTCTGAAAACATGAAGTAAATTAAATTTTTAGTCCTTTGGTCAAAGCAAGCAAACTCAAACTCCCAGAATTCATTGGTACCCAAGCATTCTGAAATAAACTAACTCCTTTAAAGGACTGTGTTGAGGAAGTTATTTTAGATGTGAGAATTTACTCTGAACTTTATGTCATACAGTGTCTTTTTTTTCGTTTTATTGGTTGTGTCTTTATGCAAATCAAATTGACATGAGGTTTTCAAGTGATACTTAAATTTTGAGCATCTTTCACCTATTCTTCTCTTTGAAGAAGAACAGAGCCATGAATGCACCAATCATCAACATGGCGGACAAAATCATCATCGACGTTAAGGATCCAAACCGGCCCTGCTTCACAAAACAGGAAATGCGGCAGATTCTGCATGAACGCAATGAGCTAAAGGCAAACCTGTTCTTGGTCCAGGAGGAATTGGCGTACTACCAGAGGTAAGCCTGCTTTCGATGGTGGGGCAGTGAAACATGAGGTGGGTGGGATGCTTTGGATAAAAGGCCCAGAAAGTGCAGGATCATCTTTGGATAGATTGCTATCTAAGCATTTCAGCTCTGTCCACTGCAATACCGTGGATCTCTCAGTGGCCAATCGTTTCAATTCCCCGTCCCATTCCTTGGTGATCAAATCAAGGAACAGTGGGTTCACAGAGATGGGCTAATTAAACAAAGGACGATCTTTATTCAATAACACTTGGTACTTTACGCAGTCACATTGGATGCAGTGATCTCCGACACCAGTTGTTGCTTATTTTTCTCTCACACACGTGCACTAGCGCACTCTCACGCTACAAGGACTTCAACATGTACTTCCGATTCCCTGTATTCCCACACAATACTAAAGTCCCATTCTCAGTGAAGTGCACACCTTACCAATGACTCTTTCAGCAATATCCACAGTTCAAGACCAAGTGTAAAGCAGCCTTTGTCATCAAGACCAAGGAGCAAAGAGAATGCACGTGATGGGCTTTTAAAGTGCAGTAAGCTGGGGAGTCCGGCTCAGGTAATCATGAGGTGATTTAAAAGGGCCAATGGTGAGGTGTGCAGAGTCCAACCTTAATTGGCAGGTGATGTGACTTCTGATTAGGTTCACGTGACCCTTCACAATCCCCCACTACACCTTGCTGACATGTCTGTCCCTGGTCTCGTGCACTGCCAGACTGAGACCACATGCAAGTTGAAGGAATAACACCTCACCTTCCAACTGGGCACCCTCTAACCGGATGGCATTAACATCAACTTCTCCAGTTTCCGTTTAAAACCACCCCCCATTCATATTCATCCCCTGTCTCCTTTACTCTCTCTCTTTCTCTCTTCCCCCACCCCCTTTCCCTCTGTCTCCTTTCATTGAGGCAAAATTAACCTTTGTCATATCCAATTAACACCTTGTTGAAGGGCTGAAGCCTGAAGTTGGTTATGTATCTTTATTTTTGCTACTTTGGTTATGTATCTTTATCTTTGCTACATACACTGTTTGACCTGCTGAGTTTCTCCATCATTGTGTTTTTACACCTTCTGTCTGTTGGTCTGGACTTACTCCCCCCTCCCCCACCTATTACTTATACCTTGAAGAAGGGCTTGAGCCTGAAATGTCGGCAATATATCTTTAACTCCTATGGATGTTGTGAGACTGGCTGAGTTCCTCCAAAGTCTTTACTAGAGTCACAGCATCTGCAGCCCTTCGTGTTTCACCCAGATTTAGTTTGAAAAGGTGAATGTGTCTACAGTTAGGAGTTCTTGGTACCATCACGAGCAGCTGAACAGGTAAAGCATGCAAGCCATCTTGGGCCACAGTGGCTTGGACGATGTGTTTTTATGTTGCAGGGAGATCTTCAGCGATGGAAAGTGCCCAACTATTTTCATGGAAGCCATCAAGTCAGCAATTAAAAAGCAAAGGAAAAAAGTGAAGGCAAAGATGTTGGGAATCACTGAGAGCATGTGCAGCAGGTGAGTGGCTTCCTCAGAGGAGAGCAACAGCAGGAATTCTGCAACTGCACCATCACGTGTTTTAGTTTCAAATCTTGTCCAACAAGAAGCACCACATTTAAACTTTTCTCTGTCACCCTTCACCCTTCCTCGGTCTGAGCCTGTCCACCTCTTCCCTCCCCTCTTCATACTACCTTTTCTTTCTACTCTCAGCCCTTATGCTGGGTCTCAACTTATTCCCCCCTCCCCCCACCAAGATACTGCTTGACCTGCTGAATCCCTCCAGTTTTTTTTGCTGTAGTTTGCATGTTCTGGCCTCTTTCTCTCTTCTTTTTAATCAGTCGTGATGGTCTTAGATCTTGTCAATTCCCCGGATTGGTAGCGTGCAGATTTTCCTCAGCTCTCTTACACGCCACCCCTTACCCCTCCTGACTACAAGCCCAGTGTTTTGGGCTGAGAGCTACTTTTGTTGAGTGGTCCATCTGTCAGTTTTTAAATAGGTGTCATTGAGGTTGGGTTTGCATTATTTTTATTTTACTTATTTGAAACTGCCTGGGTATTGAACCTGAATACCAACATATCAAGTATTCCCTTATTTGAGAGATGTCACCTGTTTAGTGAAAAAGGTTAATTTGCAGGACGTATTGCTTGCCTAAATTAAACTTAAATGCAGACAGACAGCATGGTAACAGGCCGTTTTGGCCCACAAGTCTGTGCCACCCAATTAACCTACCTCCCTGTATGTTTCGAAAGGTGGGAGGAAACCGGGAGCCCCCGGAGAAAACCCATGCAGACACGGAGAATGTACAAACTCCTCACAGACAGCACCAGATTTGAACCCCAGTCCCGAACGCTGGCGCTGTAAATACATTGGACTAACCGCTACGACAGCCGTGCTGCCCTTCTCTCTTGGATAACATTTTCTAAAGGGCAAATGATCAGGGCCAGGGGGAATGGCCAAGCACTCAACATTGTCAGACAGTCAACAGGTCCATCTTCACCAAAGTAATGAGGTAGAAAATATATTGAAATTTTGTGCAATAAAGCTAAAGAATTAAAACTGCAATTCATAGCATGGCTTACATTGGAAGGAATAGTCCTTATAGCCATTAAGGTGGTTGCTCCGCATGGAATTGTATCTCCCTCCATTCCTTTCCCCATTATCTTGCCTCTCTTCACCAATCTTTGAACAGAGAAGTTTCCCCTGCATTTCTTCATCACTCTCCACCAACACATTACATCTTGAATTGTTGCTGAAGAACGTTCTCTGGGTTCTTCCAGTGCTTTGTTTTCTTAGATTTGGTACAAAGTGACATTGTTTACTCCAGATCGGAACTGAACACCTGATTCACCCTCCATTGTTTGCGATCTGAATCAGTGCTCCATCTCGTGAACTCGCTGAAAATGGAGGAACCATGGTCAGCACACATTTAGTTATGGGAGAAACACCAGAACGGTAGATGCTGGAATGTAGAATGAAGTGAAACTGGAGGGGGAAGCAGGGGTGGGGGGTAGTGGTGTTTGCTGGTTGGGGCAGCATCCATGCAGAGAAGCGGACAGTTAATGTTTCCAGTCAGGACACTTTCTCAGTACCAAGACAGGAAGGGGAAAAAGCAGGCATAAAAAGGAGGGGAGGGCTGGGAGGGGTCAAGCAACTGGACTAATGAAGAAAGGGGAGGTGGATGCACAGGTAGGGGAGGAGACTACTATAGGAGGGAGGTGTGACAGTTGGAAGTAGTGGAACTAAATTGGGTTGAGTTCTGGCAAACTCTGGCAAAGTTTGTCAATTGAGCAATTACTGCATGGAGGATTAGAGCAAAATCTATCTTCTAAAGTTCTTTTAGAAATCTTTGCTAGTTTGTTGTCACAAAAAGCATTGTATAACATTGTTTTACTGCCCGTGAGAAAGGGCCTGGAAGCAAATCATCTGGAATTGCCACACTGATCCAAATAATGTTCAAAATGTTACTTGTTTTAAATTGATTTTTAAAATTTTCAAACTTATTTACATTCAGTAAGATCCATTGCCATCTACTAGCATTTTAGAAGATCATTGAAATAAAAATTTGTCCCTGAAATATTATTTATGAGGTGGCTGGTGCCGTTTGGTAAATTACACGTGCTCCCTGTCTTACGACCATGATGGGGACCTAAGAATTGGTTGTACCTCAAAATGGACATAGGTTGGAATTTTGCCTGCGTGCATGGAGTACCGAAATCTTAAAGCAAACTTTTTAATCAAATGTATTTGACAAACTGAAACACAGATACAGGGCGTATAAGAGTCAAAATGTGCGTACTTACTTTGTTAGTTAGTGTTCCAGAGTCCATAGGCTGGGCACGGCTGTCTTGATTCCTGTGCGCACATGCGAGTCTTTGGTTGGTGCATGCGTAGTGGGTTCATGTATTAGAGTTCGGTTGGCGCATGCGCAAGAGTTAAGCGGCTTGATGATATTGAATTCGTGCCCTTAACTCTTGCGCATGCGCCAACCGAATTCTAATACATGAACCCACCGCTCACGCGTCAACTGAAGACATGCATGCGCACAAGAATCAAGATGGCTGCCCCCAGCCCATGGACCCTGGAGTGGCGACTCACGGGGTAAATGCACACATTTTGACTCTTACATGCCCTGTATCCCTGCTACAGTTTGTCAAATACAACATAAACCACGTAAATTTTATACTTTTTCTTATATATTTTTTTTAATAAAAATTTGGTCATACGTTGCCTAGGTCGCAAGTCAGGGAGTATCTGTAGACGGTAAATGATCACCAAATGCTTGATCAATTTGTAATCCAGCCCCAGTCAGTAAAACGTCTTTTTGTAATTCTAATTTCCTTGGTCATCTGTTTCTTCATCACTCAAAGAACATAATTAAAAGTCTTACTGGCTATTAGTGAGCTTATTTTTTTTTAAAGAAAAGCTAAATTCCCCAAAGATCTGTAAACAAACTTAAGAAACTGAGAATATGATTTGACTGATCTTTAAGCACTGACAGTTTTGTGAGTGGGGCCAGATCTATTGCAAATTTCTACGAGTGTACTTTGGAGATCATCCTGACAGGTTGCATCACACTCTGGTATGGAGGTGCCAATGCACAGGACAAGAAATATTAACAGAAAGTTGTGAACTCAGCCAGTGACATCACAAGTATCAGTCTCCACTCCAGCGAGGACATCTACAAGAGACTGTGTCTCAAGACAGCAGTCTCTATCCTCCAGGACCCTTACCACCCAGGCCGTGCCCTCTTCACACTGCTACCATCGGGAAGGAGGTGCAGGAACCTGAAGATGAACACCCAGCACCACAAGAACAGCTTCTTCCTCTCTGCCATCGGATTTCTGGACGGACACTCACTCACTTTCTCTTATTTTTACCTCAATTATTTTAAAATGTAATTTTATAGTATATTTGTACTGTAATGCTGTCTCGGAACAATGAATTTCATGACATGTTCATGACAATAAATTCCAATTCTGATCTTTTATGAAGCTAGCTAAGAATTGTGCTTGATTTTAGCTTTGAAAAACTCCTTTGTGGCCTTGCCATAGATGAAGTGCCGTCCAATGAGTCTGGAGGCATTTGCTCAAACTTGACCAGATATTTCTGTACAGTTCAGAATTAATTTTGCTACTGGCATCAACAGTCACATCATCAGTGATGATAAGTGCACCAGTACCTGTGGCGGAAGAAACTCCAGGCTCATCCAAGACTTATAAATTATATAGGTGTAAACAGTCAACTAGAGGTGGGAGGGGGAAACAATTCCTGTTATTTCCTTTTGAGTGGTAATGCTGCTATTGCGGATCATTTTGTAAGTTATGATTGGTCTCCACCAGCATTTTTTATATAGATTTTTGAGGGGGTTATTTCTGGAGTGGGTTTGAAATATTTTTCTAATAATAAATTATTTGTTTCACTACAGCGATGAAGAAGAAGAAGGTAAAAACGCCCTTGCCCTTCCCTGCTTCCCACAAGATGAAATGGATGCCAAGCCGCCTGAGTCGAGAATCAAATCTTTGTGAGTTTTAAATTGGCTTGGGTGAATTCTTTATTGACTTTATTATTCTAGGATTGTTCATTGGCTGCTTAGAGGAGGTGGGTGTCAGACTCAATGAGAAGCATTTTCCTTTGTGACTCTGCCTTATTTTACTGGGTGTGTCCATGTACACTTCTGGCAAACCCATGTCATCCTATTATAGCTGGTAATGGTAGCATTTATTATCCATTCCTAGTTACAGTTAAGATTAATTGGAGCCACATTGATGGGTCTGGAGTCCCATATAGACCAGAGTGGATCTGGATAGCTTACAGGTTTCCAGAAGAAGGCGGCAATAGTGATCGGAGATTCCTCTGTGAGGAGAACAGACCTGTGGAAGCAAGGTTGTTGGGTGTATGTAAGGCAGAGATTGACAGGTTTTTGATTAAGTCTGGTTACGGGGAGAAATCCGGGAAGTGGGGCTGAGTGGGTGGATGAATCAGTTCATGATTAGAATGATGGAACAGACTCGATGGGATGATTGGCCTACTTCTGCTCCATTATCTTGTGATGTCATCACCTCTTGTGATGTCATTGACAGTGCTCTTCAGATGTTGATCACTGGCTTTGTGGGCCAACCAACTTCAACTGCTTTATTACCATTCTTCTGTCCATAAGTGAAGGCGGATTCACTGAGTGAGCACCGTGCAACTGTCAATTCACCTTTCCAATAATGGTACAGTCTGGTCTAGTCTACAGCAAGACCTGTAAAGTTCCAGGTTTGCTCTGACGATTGTTAAATTGTGGAGGGGGTTTACTACTTTTGACCATGGTAAGAATACCTGCGTTATTCAAAGTGTTGGGAGCTAGGAGAGGCAGACGGTCCGGACGAGGATCCACAATTGGGGCGTTGGGAGCTTGGATGGGTGGCAGATCGGGGCCAAAATGGGGGCGGGGGGATCAACTTTTACACGAGTCATATGTGATATGTGATTTTTGGGTCAAAAAAAGTGGAGGGGGTTGACTATTACACGGGATCAACTATTTATACAAATATATACGTAACTCTGGATTGGGTCCATGGGTAAACTACAATACGAACACTAACTAGTACGAATCAGCTGGTGGTTGGATATAAAACAAGTCCCGGAAAATGGCGACACATTGACAGTCCTTGAAAACCGGGACATGGAGTATATGCACTTGCTGGTAGTCCTTGAAACAGGGAAACGGAGTCCAAAGGGTTGACTTGTAGAGAAGTATTTGAAGGGAGCTGAAATCAAGGACACTCTTTGGTTTACTCTCAGCGCCAATGTATTCGTGAGCATTTAGCTTATTAATTGAAAGGTCATTGGTTGCACATGATGTTCCTATTGGACAGGCAGTGAACCTCAAAGTATTTTAGGGTATTTTGAATGCATGTATAAAATGCAACTTCTTCAATTAGAGTAATTGCAAGTTTTTAACAAACTTACAAAAACAATGTCATCTTCCTGTGACCTTTACCCTCAGTAGCCAGAGACCATTTGTCCATCTTGTATACATTTATAAGTTGAGATGTTAAAGTTGCACTCATGGACATAGATGCAGTAAATTTAAAAAAATGAACTGAGTGTGCAACTTGTTGCCACTGGTGACTGTGGAGGCAAGGTCGTTGGGTGTATTGAAGGAAGAAATGAACAGGTATTTGATGAGTCAAGGCATCAAGGGTTATTAGGCGAAGGCTGGGAAGTGGGGCTGAGTGGGAGGGTGGATCAGCTCATGATAAAATGGCGAGCAGACAATGGGTGTCTGCTCCTATATCTTGTGACTACATTTGTTCACTTCAGTTCCATGTTGTTTGGGGCTCCTTTGGAGGTCAAGTGATTGGCTGATTGACCACAGAGCCCTGAAATATGAAAGGATACCATTCAGCCCATCATGATTCAGTACTTTTTTCTGCAAGGACTTTTTTTTTACACTTGAGCCATAGATTAACGCAGCGTGGAAACGGGTCCTTCCACCCACAGAGTCCACGCTGAACATCGAGCACACTTTCATTCCAATCCCACACGAGTCCCACTCCCTCCATATTCCCATAATTGCCCCTGGATTCTACCCCTCATTAACATTCAACGGCCAATTTACAGCAGAAACCTGCACATCTTTGGGATGTGGAGGAAAGCAGAGCTTCTGGTGGGGGGGGGGGGGGGGGGGGGAAACCCATGTCATCACAGGGAGAATATGCAAACTTCACACAGATGGTGTGAGAAATCATGAGTGAATGCTGGTTTCTGGAGTAAATTCTTCCTTTTCGAGCTTGAAATTCAGCCACAGTATAGTACCATTTCTCTTTTTTTTCACAGCTGATTTTCTATCCATAAAGTTGTACCTTTCCATAATCTATTATTAATGCTGTGTATCTGATCAAAGTTGACCATGGGATCTTTAGAATCAAACAAATTCACAGCACAATTAGACAATATTTGTTTGGCCGACTGTGTCCATTAGCAGAATACTAATTTCTGGGGGTTGGGGCATGTGAAGTTGTTTATTTTTTATATTATTGTTTCAATATTAATATTAGAACATTCAATTGACTGAGTATTCATTACTCTGTATTCTTGGACTGTTTACTCACTGAATTCATGGAACAACATATTTTCAAGTGCTTGACCTTACAGTGAATGCTTGCAAAAGAAAGAAGGCTTGCACCTATTGTATTTGACGGCCTATAAGACCAGCGAGTCTTATTTCAGCAGGGAATATTGTTTTTTTTAGTATATTTACGGATAAGTTGGCAAGCAGTTTCCTCCTGCACCTCGTGTACTGCTGGTGGGGGCCGCTGTGGTCAGCCTTCTCACCAGGGGAAGTGAACAGTGACTGCTGACAGCTGCATCATTTTGCTGAGGTTTCTTCCTACTTCCATGTATCTTGTGCACAGATATGAATGCACCAGCAATGTGGATTGAGCCAAATCCACAGCTCTCACGCTGACTAGCTTATTCTCAAAATAAGGTTGTTGAAACGTGTCAGCTGCTGGAATTCTGTCATGTGTGTGATAGTGGAGATAAATATAGAGGGATCTCCCCCAAGTCTATGCTTTTGCAGCAAGAATAAGCCCAGTAGGTAGATTTAGAAAATTAGAACCTTCAGTGTGAGTTGGGGGCTGGGGATGGAGAATCTACTTTGGTTTCCCCTTCTCCCTATTCATTGAAATGAGGAGGAAATCACCGATGAAGAGCTGTCTGGTGAACCTGAATTCCTGATATGTACAATGCCCTCCATAATATTTGGGACAAAGACTCATTTTCTTTCCTTTATTTGCTCCACAGTTTTACATTTATCATCCAACAATTCACATGTGGTTAAAGTGCACATTCCAAATTTTATTCAAGGATATTTGTATACATTTTGGTTTGACCATGTAGAAATGACAGCACTTTTAATATGGAACCTCCCCCATTTCAGGGCACCATAATGTTTGGGACGTTTGGCTTCACAGATGTTTGTGGGTACTCAGGTATGTTTAATTGCTTCATTGGTGCAGGTATAAGAGAGTGAGGCATGCTTCAAGCTTTTGACCGCCTTTGGAGTCTGTAATTCTCATTTTTCAATATGAGAACCAGAGTTGTGCCAGTGAAAGTCAAAGAAGCCATTATGAGCCTGAAAAACAGGATGAAAACAGGAAGAGACATCACCCAAACCTTATGATTCAACTGTTCATTAAGAAGAAAGAGCGCACAGGTGTGGATGTGTCAATGACGACTGTCTGCAGAAGACTTCATGAACAGAAATACAGAGGGTATTCTACAAGATGCAAACCACTAGTTAGCCACAGAAACAAGACGGCCAGATCAGTTTGCCAAGAAGAATTTAAAAGAGTCTGCTGAATTCTGGAAAAATGCTCTTGTGAATAGATGAGACTTAAGATTAACCTGTATTAGGGAGATGCAAAGAGCAAAGTGTGGAGGCATAAAGATCCAAGAACCAAACCATACCACCTCATCTGTGAAACGTGGTGGTGGGGTTGTTATGGCCTGGGCATGTATGGCTGCCACAGGTACTGGTGCACTTATCTTCACTGATGATGTAACTGCTGATGCCAGTAGCAAAATTAATCCTGAACTGTACAGAAATATCTGCTCAAGTTCGAGCAAATGCCTCCAGACTCATTGGACAGCGCTTCATCTATGGCAAGGCAATGATCCCAAACATACTGCTAAAGCGACAAAGGAGTTTTTCAAAGCTAAAAACAGGAACATTCTTGAATGGCCAAGTCAGTCACCTGATTTAAATCCAATTGAGCAACCCTTCTATATGCTGAAGAGAAAGCTTAAGGGGATATTCTTCCGAAACAAGCAAGAGCTGAAGAAGGTAACAGTAGAGGCCTGGCAGAGCATCACCAGAGAAGATATTCAGCACCTGGGGATTTCTTGCATTATTTGCATGCAAGGAGTTTGCAACAAAGTGCTAAACTTGATTACTTTAATATACATACCATTACTATGTCCCGAATATTATGGTGCCCTGAAATGAATAAAAAAATGCTGTAATTTCTACATGGTCAAAGCAAAGTATATACAAATACCCTTCGATAAAATATGGAAAAAACACTTTAATCATATGTGAATTGTTTGATTACAAATTTAAAACTAGAGAATATAGACAAATAAAGGAAAAAAGTGTATTTGTCCCAAACATTAAGGAAGGCACTGCATGTTGTGCAAACATTTGCATTTAGGAAGGAGAACCTGAATTGTGGAAATCGCCCACCATAGCCCCGGCACCTGAGAAAAGTTGTGTTTGGCTTGGTGCTTTGACCCAAACCTCTTCTCATTTAGCAGTCTCTCCTTTCAGTGCTGTGAGTGCTAAAGTGGTGATCTGATTTGACAATCCCATCTGATCAAGTGCCCTCCAATCAAAGGTCGATCGCTGCCCTATAAGCCAGGGTGTGTTGGGGTGAGGAGGGATTCCAGATTGAAGTTGATGAATTCCATGTAGACATTTCTCTTAGGGCAGGGCAAATGAACCAAAGGCTGGAAGATAGTTTGGGGGATGCATTTGCTATTTACAAGTATAATCACAGCAACCTAAAATTTTACTGGAGAGATGAGGAATTTCTGAGGAAATTTCCAGGAATGACTGGAATTAGGAAAAAAAAACAACCTTGTGAACTGATAAATATATTTTCTTTAACATGTTAACTGGAATATTTGTTAATTATAGACCACTAAATATTTCATGGACAAAAGCATTCTTTTATTTATACTTAACATTTCTATGTTTGCTTTCCAGAGATCCAACTCCAAAGTTTAGAACTACTTTGCAGAGTATTATCTTCCATGAAATCCAGATCTGGATTTTGGAACTAATTTGCAAAGTACTGTCGGCCAGGTAAATGTCTTGTAGAGATAAATATGTAGAGGAATCTAGCTATAAAACATTTTTGTGAACCAGGCAACTTTCAAATTTTAAATAATGCTGGCATTTGATAGAATAATCGAGGAGAAGGCCTAGGTGTGGCATAGTGTTAACAATTAAAGGATGGTATTTGTCTTTTTTTTAAATACATGTTTATCAGCTGCATCCGAGATCAGATCTATGCCAGTGCAATTTTACTATCCCATCACCAATGCCATTAGCAAACCAATAATCTCCTATTTGCCAACAGAAGAAGCGAAGCAAAAAGATCAATTAACTGAGCTAACTGAAGTGATTTATTCGTGCAGCTAATTGGGATCCATGTAATTAAATTTAAATTCAGACATACACAGCACTGTGACAGGCCCTTTAGGCCCGGCTGCCCAGTTACATCCAATTGACCTACCTCCCCGGTATGTTTTGAACCAGAACACCTGGGTAAAATCCAGGCAGACACTGAGAAAACGTACAAACTCCTTACAGACTGCACAGGATTCGAATTCCGGTACGGTGCTGGTCGCTGGCTCTGTAACAGCATTGTTGTCGCCCCCCCACAGTAATATCTTTGCTTTTCTTCAGCTCCACTTGTCATGATCTTTCTATTGCTAATCACAAGTTACTTCTGCTTAGATTTGCTTTGAATCCCTTCGTACAAATCATAAGCTGAATGATGTCAGACCTACTCTGCTGCCTGGACTGTGCAAACTGTGGGAATTTAGTAAGGACTGAGCAACTGATGTGAGAAGTTCTGGCCCCAGGACACTCTGAGAGCTCAACTTGCTTTCAAGGACTTTAATCTATATTTTTTGATGTTTCAGATATTCAATTTTAAGCCCTTTCTCATGAATCTTGAAAAATGCCAGCACAGATTTCACATGGAGCTCTCAACTGTGGTTTTTGATTGAGAATCAAGAATATTTTCCGTCTTTGGCATAATTAGTACTTATTTAATACCACATGTCAAATAGGAACTTCTGTATAATTGTTATTTCAACAGCTGCGAACCACTGCCACTTTTAGGGATTGCTTCAATTCGAGTTAAGATCCATAAAGAACTATAAAAGCAAGGCTACAGCTATAACTGGGATCATCATCTCAGGCATAAGGGTTGAAGTGCTGTACCAATCAGCAGGAAAGCTGTGATTAAGCTCTTTTATTATCGAGAGACTTCCAGATGTCTTGTATAATGCTCACCGTTACAGTGAGAATTCCATTTTGGTCTCAGATTTTGTTTCCTTTACCGATGGCATCTACAATGCTGTCTCTTCTCAGAGTAAACAGTGAGCAAAATATTTTATCATGTAAGATGTCCCGGGCTATTCTACTATAAGGAAGGCAAAGGTTTCTCAAATGATAATTGAGTGGTTTTCAGGATCGCCTGACTATTTATTGCCTGCAATGAATATCTGTGAAGGATTGCATGCCAAAGCATTGGAAGAGTTAGAAATATTCAGCTGTTGAACAAAAAAAAAATGTCTTCCTGCCACTGGAAAAGCACTATCCAAAATCCCTCAACACATGTATTTCTATGCACAGATCACTGGATACCATATTTGGCTGGGTTGCAGCATTATTTCTGCCTCATTTGATTAATTAGCACCAGGTGGTGTCGTTTGCTTAAATTGTTTTTGTGGGGTTGTGGTTTGTGCATCCTCTTTGAAATATGGTTAACTTGGTAATTTAAAGTGATTCATACGTCGAACAACTAAGCATGCTCATTACACGGGGTTTCAGCAGCGTTCTGCTGGAACTAAATGGCACTCAGCTTTATTGTGGGCATATTCAGTGTTGCTGGATCCTGTTTCTTGTTGGAAGAAGTATTTCTGGCCATTACCAATGGTTTGTGTTATAATCCTGGTGCATCTTATCTCATCTTGGAGAAAGTGTCAGGTGAGCTTGACATGTACAGCTATTTTGACACATTTTAGTTTACTGGCATGTTGGTTATGCTTGATTTTGTTCTTCCAAACAATACCAAAACAAGTGACCTAGACTTTGGTATTGATTGGAAGAACAAAATCATATAAGATGTCCCAGGCTATTCTACTATAAGGAAGGCAAAGTTTTCAAATTGTCACCTTCTACTGATTTGATGCAGCAATTTCCAATCTTTTGCATATTGTACCTTTCATAAAATGGTTTCAGTTGTTTAATACGAATCAATTGCTGTATAAATGAGCAATTTAATAATCTTAAATTTACTTTACAATTTTGCCAAGCACTCACATTGTGAGAAATGACCCTCGTTGCATTGGTGGTGCAGAAGTGAGCTCGATAAAACTGATTGTGCGCCATTACAGAAAGAGTGTCACAACACTTTCGCTTATCCTGGAGAAAATCAAACTTTCTTGTGCCTGATGTTGGTGCCATTGTACAGCTTTGCACATGGAAAGATCTTATTGATTAGTATTGACACTCAAGTCAAATTTGCTGTGTGTTTCATATGTTATGGACAAGATATCTAGTCAGATCACAAACATTTTCAATCAAGCTATCCTGCCCTGTTGATCTCATCTTTACACTTTTGAAATTGGATTAGAAAAATATCTCCACGATCTCATGGTTTGTGGGTACATTGCTTACAGATACACAAGGGCAGATATCTTTTCAGTCATATTACAGCAAATGGAACTTGGTCATTCAATGAAATTCATGCTGGTTTTTATCCCATCACTTATTCTTCTCAATGTCCTTCTAACAATGATTCCTTGCTGTTAATTCCCTCAAGGAAACGGGATGGATGCAGATAAACTGTCTGCAGAATGATTGAATTAATACTTGGACTTGAGCTAAACCCCTTTGTAATCTCATCAAAACCCTTCTGATTATCTAAGCTAAATGTCACAAAGTTGCCTCTGTTGGTGTAAAATTTTATTCCGCAACATGTCGTCCCAGGAGGGAGGCCTTGCTTTCTAAGGCTGTCCATGACCTAATCAGACATTCATGCTCATCCAATTTATTGCCCCTCCTAGTTGCCCTACAATCCCATATACCTCTGCAAAGTTAACCCCTTGTACATGTGCCTGACTCACAGTCATTATCCTCTTGTTTCCTGTCTTGGGGCCCAGGTATAAATAGCAAATTATCTCCTGTTGGCACACTGGAGGTAATGTTATACCTCCCCCCCACCCCCCACCCCACAACAATTGTTGGCAAAAACAGTCTGTATTTTTGCCATTTTGCTTCAAGTTGTGGAAATCACATAAAATTGTTTCTTAGGTAGTTGTGAGGTTTTAGTACTGATACTTGCCCATGTATCTGCATCAGAATAGTTGGTAGCATTTTCCATTCACTGTGTAACCCTCCCTTTACAGGTTACCCAGAACCGCATATCCACCTCCAGTTGGGAGTGTGGGATGCCCTGTTAAGACTCTCCCTCGACAGCCATCGATATCCCTCCACGACCAGTTATCACGTGCAATACAGGTGGGTTTTGCTAGATAGTGGCCCTTACAGGAATTTTCCTACTGAGTTGCCTAATGATTGCCTTTCTACTAAGAAATGACAAAGCATGCGTTTTGTTGGTGGGTAAATTCCCTGAGGAAATTAAATGGACACATCCAGGCTGAAAGCTGCTTGGCAACTAAATACTGCCCTGGAAGGGCTCAAGCTCAAAATATTGGTCATGTATCTTTATCTTTGCTATATTAAAGTACACTGTTTGACCAGCTGAATTTTTCCCATTGAAGAGCCTGCAGGCATGGTGACACATCATGGTTTCAAACAGCTTGACTTGGAGCAACTGATCGCTGCTCTAAATCAGCATATTATTGACCTGAAATGTTAACCCCAGTCTCATTCTCTCTTGGATACAACCTGACTTTCTGAGTTCTCACGAGGGTGAACTAAGTCTGTGGACGTTTATCCCCTGTTGCTCAGTAAATGTGCAAAAATATTCACAACTGTTCTTTGTGCATTACTTGGAGTAAATTTGTTTCTATTAATTGAATTTCAGAAATAGGGGTATGTTTACCAAATACTACTTTTGCAATTTTTGGTGCAGATAAGGGCTTCATTTACACCCATGATTTTCAGTAGGTAAATTCATTTTATTGGTTAATAGAGCTGGACCATGGATTGTGCAGGACTGTGTAGAACCATCATGTGGCTGTTTTGCACATTTCTTGTTGTTAATTTGAGTCAGTGGCAAGATTTGTATTGTTGATACAAGCACTCAAGACCTAATTGAGTCTGCTGTCAATTTATTTGTTGTCCAGAGAGTGATTCTCTGCTCTTCTGTAGGTGTTGTGTGCAGTGGCAGGGTCACAGACCCTGTTGCTCCCAAGGTATTGCATTCTAATCCAAAGTCGTTGAGCATCTGCAAAGATTTTTCCTGGCAGAGTCCGATGTTGAACAGAAAGAAGGAGCAATGCAAATGTCTGCACAATCTATCTCCAAAATCTAAACTTGTAGAATGCTGACTGATTCCTTTCCTAAATCAGATAACTTAGCCAAGAGCAGCAATTGAAACTGAGCCTGAACTACTGTGAAAAGTGTATTTCACATCTGTGCAGAGGACTCTTACTTTTGAACATTATTGATTTTTTTCCTCTCTGTATTGCAGTCATTTATTTACATTTCTTTACTCGTTGACTACAGGTTTTTTTTCCACTACCATTAAGTGACAATTCTGTCTCGCTTGCAGGAAAAATAATCTTAGGGTTGTATGTGATGTCATGTTTGTGGTCTGATAATAAATCTGAAACTCCAATGACAGGACAAGATTAACATTACAAAAAAAATTGAGTCCAAGCTGAACCACTGCATTTGCTGTATACTCTGTGGCATCCTCCACAGTGGTGAGACCAAACACAGATTAGGTGACCCCTTCACAGTCCCTGGGACTGTGGATCAAAGCTGGAACTCCCAGTCACCGACCATTTCAATTCCCTTCTCCATTCCCACGCAGATGTGTGCGCCCTTGGCCTCATCCATCGCCAGTGTGAGACCAAGCACAAATGTGTCCTATCCCTCCTGGCAACCCCAGTGGTACAAATGTAATTTTAGGCCATTCCCACTTCTATTTGGTTCCACTATTTCCATCTCTTCTTTGCTTACTCCCATTCTTACTTTTCTCTATAACCTTTCTGCCCTCCCCAACATGTGGTTTCCTTCTCTCTCCTTCATCCTCTCATTGCAATCACTCTTCAGCTCTTCCCCTCTTTTTATTTTCTGATTGATATCACCCCTTCCCACTTTAATCTCAGTAAAGGGTCCCGATACGAGATGCTGACTGATTATTTCTACTCAAGGATGTGGCTTATCCTGCTGCTTTCTTCCAGCTTCTCATCATCTCCAGGTTTTTTTTTGGCATTTCCCTGATCCCAGGAGCTTCCAGGAGGAAATTATTAGTCTGACCTGCTTGATTTGAGATCTAGAGAATGAAGCTTCCTGATCTTCAGCGCCTGTCAAGAGTGGTCAGAAATCAGTTGAGTTTCCGTCCCTGCAGATTAGTTTTTCTCTTTTTGTTTCTCTTTCTCCTGCAATTATCTGATCAAGAAAAAAAAAATTCTCAATGTGTGCTTGTTGGTTGAGGTTGCAAACCAAGTTTGGGTCTCCTGGGGAAACAATCTGGTCCCATAATGCAAGGAGTGCATTTGATATAAACAGTGAGCAGCGCTGTCCATTAGTTCATGGATTAAATGATGTCATGTTGTTCTTTTCTTCTGGTTCCTGCAGATTTGGGTTACTTTATCGAAGTAGCAGCGTCAACACTGCAGAAACCAACAAAGACTCGTCTGAATCCTGGGAGGTGATTGGCTCCAAGAAAGTGAATTCAAACGAGTAATGTTCGCAAACCAAATAATAAAACTGAGAGAAAATATATCTGTATATATTCTTTCATGAGCTATTTTTAATTTGATGTGATTGTTGCTTTTAAATTACAGTTGAACCCCATAATTCAGAGGGACTGTGTTCCTAGAAAATAGGTAGAGATTTTCTGAAACACAAACCTTTTTACAAAAAAAACTATTTTTCTTTTGCACTTTATATTTATTCATTTATCGTTTTAATCACAAATTCTGTAAAAACAAATTTTTATTCTGTATCTCAAATTATTTTGTTAGTGATTTGTGAATTCAACAATGGTCAATTTTTGATACCCAAACTGATGTAACGCAGGCCAAGACTCTGAGAATTTTATGTTTTAATACATGTTAATCGGAATTTACTCTTGTAAAATTTGTAAATAATTTTTTCAAAATAAATGTTTATTTGAAGTATTCTTTGTGTAATATATATCAAAACATTAACATTGAGGCTTTTCCAATTTACTGGGGATATATGTTAAAATACAGTTTACTTTTTGGTCACACTTTAGAGGAAATCCTAGCAAAACTTAAGCAGGGAAGTGGGCCAAAATATACTTGGCTTTTCTTTATGTCCTATCAAAATTGCTGAAACCCATTAATGGGTGGTGTGGGGGTTTGTTAAATGTGGACAGAATCAACCACCATTCCTCTACTGCCAGCCATTATGATTACTTATGGTCCCAGGTTAATTGTTTGACCTCATCATCCCACACTTAGTAGGTGCACATATGCTGGCATTTTTCAAGATTAATGAGAAAAGGCTTAAAATTGAGGACCTAGATGGTCCTCAGTCGCTGTCTCACCCCACCCCTCAACCATCCAACTCCAAAGCAGTTTTTTTTTGGTGGGGGGGGGGAAGAAAGTGAATATCTAGATAGTATCTCTTAAAATACATCTTTCATTGAATAAAAACTGTTTTGAGGGATTCCATTATGAGAAAAACACCTG
Source organism: Narcine bancroftii (assembly GCF_036971445.1). Taxonomy (NCBI): domain Eukaryota; kingdom Metazoa; phylum Chordata; class Chondrichthyes; order Torpediniformes; family Narcinidae; genus Narcine; species Narcine bancroftii. The sequence goes on along the minus strand of NC_091482.1, from coordinate 18,293,178 downwards.
TACTGTGATCTTCCATAATACATATCCTTTTTTTTTACCCCATCAAAACCCAGTTGAGAAGTGGAGATTTAGTCCTAAACCTTGTTGCTCTCTCATGATAACTTTAACCCAGGAAACTGAGTGCCAAATATGTAGCATTACTTCTCATCTTGTAATGTAATTTCAATAGTCAGTGTTGCCTTGTCATAGGTGACAGTTTCGTAATGAGTCAATTAAAAAAAAAAGTTTAATATAAAGATTTGTGCTTGTGTGGTACCTTAACACAGCTCTCATAACTCCTGCTTTAATGAGTCCATTTTGCCAGATGATAAGAATGGATGTGTATATTTGGTCCTTCAAAAGGCCTTTGAAAAGATGCTGCACATAGGCTGCTTAATGAGCTGAGAGGCCATGGAATTACAGGAAAGATATATGCATGGATAGAGCATCGGCTCCTGGGCACTGAAGGTTTCATGCCGAAGGTTTGGATCTGGAGCTCGGGTTGCTAATGGATCAAACAGGAGTCTGTGCAGAACTGTGGGAGAACTGGAGGCAAATCCACAGACACTCACTGACCCTGTTTTGCTTCTCTTTCTTACTGTAAGTGATGCTGGGCAATACTAATAGCAATTCTTTGTCTGCCTTACGGCAGGCAGAAGGATTACTTGTATGATTACATGACAATAATTGAATCTTGTAACTTAGGTTGCTGGGCTTGTAATAGTGTAGCACTTAACTACATTGTGCCCCAATATTAAAAACTAATTTCTCTGATCCTACACTCGTCAAAACTAGATGTACTTTGTATTCTGGTCTTTTATTTAGTCCTTTGTCTTAAATGTTTCCAAACATGAATGGCACAAGAGCAAATTTTCATTCCACACTTCAATATCAGGTAGCGATGTGTGAATTTCCATTTCTCATACTGCCATAATACTGTACTATCTTTGACTAGTTATAAACCAACAATAATAAAAGGTTATTTCTCTGCATTTTCAACTTTGCATCAGACTGATTAACAGAGCCAAACTACTATTTAAGTGTAATTAATGGATTTTTCTGTAAATAGGCTGTGTTCTGCTCAGAGTACTGGAACATTAGCTGATGAAATTTGCAGTTAAATTTCAATGTTTATTTTAGAGATAGAGGCAAGTGATCAAACATGTTAGGATTCTTTTTGTGAACCATACTCACACACAGAGAGGTGATTGAAATGAAATGCTATACTGTTGCAGTAAGATTTTTCCCTATCATTAGATTCAGCACATCAATTATTCATAACTGATCTTACAATGGGAAATATGTTGTTCCAAACTTTAGCCACTTAATACTACAATAGCTTAAGACATTAGCAGCAAAATAATAAAAGCTGTGGAAGGTCATAAACTGCAATCAAAATGAGATTGGGCTTGTAATTATATACATTCCTTTGAACATTTTGAAAGCATTCTGCAAAAACATTTAAACGTTGCCTTAATATCTGAAGAATTGTCTAAACATACTCCTCTCATTACAGAACAGTTAAAGCCAATATTAGAAATGCTGTTTACAGTTTGTCATCTGGAAAAATCTGCATTCAATTTAAAATCAGCAAAATCAGGTTGAATCGTTTTGGTCACGAGATCTTAAAAAAAACATTATGAAATTTTCAGTCTTCTGTGAAAAGCATTTGCACAAGTTCTGGCTTGAGTAATTCTGTTTCTATCAGCTTTTGGGGCTGAAACACAAGAACAATTTATAAAATGATGTCTCAAACCAATTTATGCTGTTAATAACATTTTAGACGGTGACAGAATTTGAAACATTCTCCCCCAAATTTCCAGGTATTTAAAAGGAAACAACTTAATTTATTTGCAAGGTTGAAGGAAAAATAACTAGATTTTATAGTATTTTAGCATATACACAGGTTATATCAAAAGCCCATTAGTTTTGAGCAGGCTTTAACTACAACTGATGACATGACATTGCATTCTCAAATTCTTTATTTTAATTGCTAGCTAGCTCCTTTAAGTAACACCAATCAAAATGCCTCTTGCAGCAAAGTATTTTAAAAAAAACCCTGAACTGCACCCAATCCAATATTCCAACCAGGACTGAAGCAATAATAATTAAAAGCAAGAACCAATGAAAGCCAGTGTTATGAAGCATCAACTTTTTGTCCTGATTGATGGAAATACTTAGCATTTGTGATTCTAATAGTTTTAAATTTAATAAAAAGGTACAAAACCTAAAATCTTTTTAACTACACCCATCCTCTTAATTAACCCAATAATAAATCTCAATTTGACCAGAATTCTTTGCATCACATGGACAATAAAGAATGGGTAAAATGGTGCAAGATACAATAAAACTACATGATCTTTTCAAAAGACAAAACTGCCAAAATAATTTGACAAAAAAAAAGAATTAAACTTATGATTTCAAACTTTAAGTTGGAAATGTAAACAAGTTAATGATCATCCCATGCAAGGAAAAATTATCTAGACACAATGCAATGACCAAACGTTGATGAAATACAATTTACAAAATTTCGAACAATCATCCACTGAATACTCACCGTGCCATATCTCATGAGAGTTGGCACTTTAGTAATTTTCAGTTCTGTTCGAAACTTATTTTCAAGATTCTTCCATCTAGTCAAGGATAATATGAAAATAGGTATGTTAGTTACACCAACAAAAGGCAAGAAGAAAATTATTGGTACAGGGTGTCATGATGCTTAAGCAACCTTGCAGTCTGCAAACTGCATTTTTCCACCTGGCAATCAGCTGGGAGCAGTGAAGTTCAAGTTTCAATGCAGATATACAAAATGTCCCAAAAATCAAGACCTAAACCACCAACTATCCCACCAATTTTAAAATTAACATGTTTTTCTGCACCACATTAGTTTCCAACGAAACAAAGCAAGAAAACTTTTATTTATCAAAAAAAAGTTTGAAACTACTAAACCGGTAGTTATTTACTCAGTATAAGATTTGTAACATTCCACATAATGGGAACATTATGCTTAACATTTAATCATTCCACAAAGCAATTTGCATTGATTTTAATTTTGACAAGTATGAATGCCACCGTCTAATTAGATAACATCCCACAACTGATTTTAGAAACACAAATTAAGCATAAAAGTACTTTGAATAAAAGTCCAAGTCTCTTTCTTTCCCCCCCAACCCCTCCCATCTTTCCTAAAATTTATTTTGAAGAACCCACAGTCGAACAAGATTAAATGGAACAGTTTTTCTTGTTTAAGTCAGGAAGTACATTTTTACAAGACCACATTTGATGATATTAACTTGCTTTGTATACAATTACATAAGAAAGTAAATTCTTCCATTGAAGATAATTTTCTTAAATTTTAAACAGACACTTACTCTGGCCTGGTACCTGTTTGACAACAGATGAAAACCGATCCTTCAGGTAATTTATCCAACTCAGCCCGAACTATTGGTTCAGCTGAAGAAATAAAGACATTTTATATCAGTTTTGGAAAATTCACCCAAACTGCTGTGGCAAGATTTGTGATGTATTGAATACAGATTTTAGAATTTAGATTCAGGTCAGATTTCAGATTTATTGTCAAGAGTACATAAAATGATCTCACATCCAACCCTGAGGTTATTTTTCCTGCAGGCAAAGTGGTGCAAAAAAACCTCTCAAACATGAAAACAAATAATTTTAGAAAAAACAATCAAATGCAAAAGTAATAATCCTTAAATGAGTTTCTGATTGAGTTTGTTGTTGAGGAGCCAGATTGTAGTGTTGCATGGAAAGGGAAACTTGTTCAGCAGGTTCAAAGAGCAACAAGTCTAGACACTTGTTGAACATAGGCGAGCTCTATTAAAATGCACGCAAGGGAATTACAACACGGATAACACACTGGTGCTCTCAATCACATAACACAGTATAATCAGTCACATTGGACTTAACATTACCAATACTTGTAACTTGTGCACAGACTTATAACAACCAAACATTATAATAAGCTACCTGCTGTTCCTTGTCTAATGTGGGCATGGCTCCAATGCCATCTACAACAGCCTCGATCCCCATGTAGAGCACACCCTACCCACAACTCCAGCATTGATCACAGTTCGTGACCTGGAGTGGAGCAGGGTTTGTCTCAGGAGGATAGCAGCTATTCCTGAACCTGGTGATGAGAGTCTTGTGTCAGCTAAATCTCTATCTTGATGGTAGCAGCGAGAACAGAGTGCTGCTGCTCTCCAACGGCAGCTCCCCTGTAGATGTCCTCAATGGTGGGGAGGACTTTACCTGTGATGTCCTAGGCTGTGTCCACTACCTTTTGAAGGGCTTCACACTCAAGGGTATTGGTGTTGCAGCCAGTCAGCACAGTTTCCACCACACATCTCTAGAAATTTGCCAGGGTTACTGATCTCATACTAAACCTCCGCAAACAACTGAGGAAGTAGAGGCACTGACATACTTCTGTCTCAGTGCCATTTGTGTGTTGGGTCCAGGAAAGATCCTCTGAGATAGTACATCTCAGGTTTTTCCTTCCTGAAGTCAATAATTATCTCCTTGGTTTATCATTGATTTATCAAGTGTTTAGAAAATTAATTACAAAATATATTTCTCATTAATAAAAACTAAAAACAATCCTTTTTAACGTATTTTCACTTTTTTAGAATAATTCACTTCTCAGATACAAATGCTATGCCATCTTGTAATGTCCTTCCCTTCCACCAGAGCTTTCAAAATTAAACTAAAACAATTAAAGTGACAAAAAAATGGAGTGATTCAACTTTAAAAAAATTTTTTTTTTCCACTGGATGAGTTGGTGAATCCCTTTCTGGGTGATCGTCAGCCCTGCTCGTTCAATTGCCTCATACCCCAGGGTGCACCTTAGTCTCGTCCTTGTCAACTTTCTTAATCACACTTCCTCTTGCAGCCACCCACTTCACAAAGGAGTCGCCATCTGCTGGCAGTGAACAAGTTGATTTAATTCTGCCAGCAATGATAATCCTGCCAAGATGATTACTGCAATTTAGCAATCTCATTGATGCATGATCAATTACGCAAAGTCTGAAGTTACTGGAACTGAAAGATTTTATTAGTGAGAGATGGACAGCATCCCTTGTGTTGCTGGCTCTCCCTGACCAGGACTCGAACTGGGGGCAGGACTGTGGGATAAAGGGCAGGAGTCACGAGCCAGCCAGTGATACCAGCGTCAAACATAAAAGATCATGTCATTTACATATACAATAGTAGTTTCACCACATTCATCAAACCCAAAATGGCCACCAAACTGATTGACACAATTTTTGTCTAATAATAAAATGCTCGGAAAAACAGAGTAAGCCTCTTGATATTTTTGGCAACCAGGGTTAGGGTGCATAACTAATGTAAAATATAGTACTTATTTTGCAGGTTTTCTTTTACCTCTCGAGTTAAGTACATTTAATAGTCACATGGGGAAAGCTACAAGTTTAGCAACCTAGCCACCGATTCAGAGACACTTTTAATACCATGAGTTACCTTGAAAGAAAAGCTTGCAACCATCTGACAGAAAACCATCAGTCTCCCCAAATGTGAGAAAGGGATGAAATTGTCCCGTACACAAACACCACTATGATCAATTAACCCAAAGAGTTCAAGCCAGGATACACAGAGGATGTTGGAATCTAGAACAAATAAAAACAACCTATTGGAGGAACCCAGTGTGAGAAAAAGAACTATGGACCTTTCAGGTGGGAATTTGAAGGTTTTGATCCATTGATTTCCTCCAGCATTCTGTATGCTGCTCCAGTAGGACCTTTTTTGTTATTAAGTTAGGGCCTGGCATGAAACACCAATAGAATAATCAAGACTATTGCCATTGATAGATCCATGACTTCAACCCAAAAGAGAATCTTAGTGTTTACCTCTCTGATAGCTAGACAAGCAGTTCTGATGAAATGAAAAGATAACTCTTTACCCTCTCCTATTCAATAGTTACATAATACAAGTTTGGAAAAAAAATACAAATCAAAGATGTTAAGTTTGAATTTGCTAAGATATGGGGCCCATTCATGTATTATCACAACTTGAAGATTTAAGGTGTACAGATGCTCCAGAGATTCCCGATCTGAAAGCCTTTATTCGATTCATATCTATATATTTTATGTTAACATTATTTAGAGGGAGGGGTTGGATTATTAGGGAATTTTCTTTCTTTTTATTAGTAGAGATAAACTAGGTAAGGATGGGTTTAATGGTGGATCAATACTGATCATATCACAGACTAAGATGAAAATACCGGAGCACAAAATATCCTTTTTAAATATCAGCACATCTTAATTATATGTTATCTATTTTCTATCCAACATTACTTTTGGCTATATTTTGAGGGATGGATTTATTTACCCCAATCCCCCCACCCCCCAACCAATCCCCCCACCCCCCAACCAATCCCCCCACCCCCCCAACCAATCCCCCCACCCCCCAACCAATCCCCCCACCCCCCAACCAATCCCCCCACCCCCCAACCAATCCCCCCACCCCCCAACCAATCCCCCCACCCCCCAACCAATCCCCCCACCCCCCAACCAATCCCCCCACCCCCCAACCAATCCCCCCACCCCCCAACCAATCCCCCCACCCCCAACCAATCCCCCCACCCCCCAACCAATCCCCCCACCCCCCAACCAATCCCCCCACCCCCCAACCAATCCCCCCACCCCCCAACCAATCCCCCCACCCCCCAACCAATCCCCCCACCCCCCAACCAATCCCCCCACCCCCCAACCAATCCCCCCACCCCCCAACCAATCCCCCCACCCCCCAACCAATCCCCCCACCCCCCAACCAATCCCCCCACCCCCCAACCAATCCCCCCACCAGTGGGACCAACACAAATACTAGTCGCGATGGACATTTGAAGGGGTCACCGTCCAGTTTGGAGCGGGAACGGGCGAAGTGCGGGCTATCAGCGGCTGCCGGAGTGGCCGCAACGCTCACCCCTCACACAGTCCTCGCACCAGCTGACTCCGTCGGCGCCCTTGGAGCCAGTGAAATAGGCGAAGATGCTCTTGCCCTGGTTCCGATCCACGGCCTTGACGAACTCCTCGAACCCGGACACGTCCACGACGGCCATCTCCTCTCGGCAGCCGGGAGGGCGATCTCACGATGCGGACTTTAAACCCCGGGCCTCGGAGAGACGGAGGGGCGGGAGGACGGATCCATTTCCGCTTCCGGCAGGCGGCGGTTGGAGGTGAGAAAGCGGCGAAGGGGCCGGGCGATAGGCGAGTTCGGGGGGTCCGGGGGGGCCAGGCGAGCGCGGGGGGTCCGGGGGGGGGGGCAGGCGAGCGCGGGGGGTCCGGGGGGGGGCAGGCGAGCGCGGGGGGTCCGGGGGGGGGCAGGCGAGCGCGGGGGGTCCGGGGGGGGGCAGGCGAGCGCGGGGGGTCCGGGGGGGGGCAGGCGAGCGCGGGGGGTCCGGGGGGGGGCAGGCGAGCGCGGGGGGTCCGGGGGGGGGCAGGCGAGCGCGGGGGGTCCGGGGGGCCAGGCGAGCGCGAGGGGTCCGGGGGGGGGGCAGGCGAGCGGGGGGGTCCGGGGGGCCAGGCGAGCGCGGGGGGTCCGGGGGGCCAGGCGAGCGGGGGGGCCCGGCGAGTCCGGGGGGGGCGCCCGGCTAGTCCGGGGGGAGGGGCCGGCGAATCCGGGGGGGGGGCCCGGCGAGTCCGGGGGGGGGGGGGGCCCGGCGAGTCCGGGGGGGGGGGGGGCCCGGCGAGTCCGGGGGGGGGGGGGCCCGGCGAGTCCGGGGGGGGGGGGGGGCCCGGCGAGTCCGGGGGGGGGGGGGGGTCCCGGCGAGTCCGGGGGGGGGGGGGGGGCCGGCGAGTCCGGGGGGGGGGGGGCACGGCGAGTCCGGGGGGGGGGGGGGGGGGGGGGGGGAGGCCAGGCGAGTCAACCCTGAAAGGTTTCCGAATGCCTGTTAAAATTAATTGCTTCACTTTTCTTTGTGTTAAATTTTGTCTGCCAAATTTCATAAGTCTGTTACTATTCTCATGAATTCAATGTTCTCATTTTTTAATTACCTTTTAGTTTCACTATACATGCAGACTTTGAATTTATGTCGTAAATATTGTAAATTTTTAAAGAATTTAAACATAACAGGCCATTTCAGCCCACAAGTCCATGCTGCCCAATTTACCTTTCAACCCATGGTATGTTTTGAAAGGTGGAAGGAAACCGGAGCCCCTGGGGAAAACCCATGCAAGCACAGGGAGAAAGTATAAACCTCTTACAGACAGCACTTGATTCGAACCCCAGTCCCGATCGCTGGTGCCGTAAGGTGTTGTGCCAACTGCTGCGCCAACCATACCAGTCTATGAATGTATCTACTCAATTAATATGTTGCGGTAGTTTATTCTTGATTACCATCCAAGAGGTTCTTTTGCATATCCAGAGGTCATCATTTTAAGACTTTTTTTTCCCCTTATGTAGAATAGCAATTTATGATTCCATTCCAGTTTTCACCCAGGTGTTTAAATCCATCTTTTGCCTAGGTTATTCTAAACCTGATGTGGCCTCTAATCATGCTCTTGCCTTACAACCAAGATTAAACCAAGATTTAAGTTTATTTTCAATTGTATATTGTAATTTCATAATAAATACTTTAATTAATCTTAACACATTTATCAGTGAATGAACATCACCAGCTTTTCCAAATATAATTAAATGTGTGAAATATAATTAAATTTGTTCACTAATTTTAGTTTTCAAGATTTTACTTTTTGTTGTGACTTTTCTCTTTTAAAAAATAAAATTATAGTTTTAATTGCTCAACTTCAGTTTTGCTGCCATCTGTTTACTTGAATGTCCTCTTTTGTTGTATTAATTTTCACAATATAGGCATTCATGGCCTCAAAGATTCAGCAAAGACCAATCTTAAACCCTGTTCAATCTTCAGAGTTGCGGATGCCTTCCATTTCAACTGGATGTGGTGTTGGGAGCAATGATCAGAGTAGAACACAGTTTTGTAAGACTCAGGTACATTCATACTTCTTCATCAACTATCAATATGCAGCACTCCTGATTAATTAGTATGTGACAATAATTTAATGATCCCATTGGAAGCATAAAACAGACTTAATGTAAAGTTTACCTTTAAATTGAATGGTAAATTCTATGTTAAAATCATGTTGAATTATTTCAATGATCATTTAAAAGAAAACTGAATTTTGAATCTTAATTTTCCTTTTTGCTTATTAAGAAATTGTTGGAGATTTTAAAGAATAAAGATTTTGTTACTGCGATTTCTTGCTGCCTTCCATACATTTTTTAAGAATAGAGAAATTAATATTAATATGACAGATAACTAGGCTTGTAGCAGTAGTGAAACAATTTTTAATATTAAAAGTTACATATGTGACGTATATTATAAGAAGTAATTGAACTCCTTCCTTGTATTTAAAGAAAGAACTGAGTATTGAGTTATCCACAATGTCTTGGGTGTTTATAAAATCGTTTTGAAAGCAATCGTTGGATCCCAGTTACTGTAGAGTATTGTTGGATGATAGGGGGTATAAGGCCTTAATTATTCAGTTCATCAAAAGGCAAATGAAATGTTCTCAAATGTTTCTAACTTTGTCTTTTTTTCCAGTTAAAATTCAATAAAGATGTAATAAATGCTGTATCTAACCTGGCTGTGAAATTCACAAATCCTCGCCCAATTATAATCGAGAAACTACAACAACCACATGAAAAGCAAGTGCAAGATGATGCTCAGAGTTTGTGTAGTTCTCTTCGATTTTCTGTTGTTTCTGAAGACAGACTAAATATGGCTGTTCAACTGGCAAAGAGAGATCTGAGGAAAAAGCATCTAGAAGAACAAGTGAATGATTATTTGTATAAACACAAGAAAGATAAGATACAGACTTCATTACGTACTAATCATGGCAAAAAGAAATCTGCTAACAATACTCCACACGCTACAAATAAGGCTGAAATGGAAACTGTAACAAAGCCAAGGCACCAGAGGAACCAGACAACAAAAGAGGAATTTGCAAGGTCTGGTGCCAGGGTATATATTTGCACCTCTGACCAAAGCCAATTGAGACCCGAACTCCCTGATTCACCTCCAACACGTGACCCAGGCCCACACCTGAATCGGAATATCCCAAGCAATAAAAGCACAGAGGAGATTCGTAGGCTGAGAAAGGAGCTCAGCAAGTACTTTCAGAAAATTGAAGAACTTGCCAAAAAGGGTATGACTTATTTAAAATGAAATACGGAAATCATATATATTTTAAAGTACATCTTAGAAAAAATATGACAAGTGGTGTCAAACTTTTGTCGATTTGTCTCTAATTTACTGGTACATGTCAAATTTGAAATTGTGGACTTGAATGCTTGAAAAAGACAATTTTTCGTGATAATGGTGCCCCCATCCCTTTTACAGCCACTTATGTAATAAAAATTTACCCTTTGCAGAATTCAAAAATCACTCAAGGAAATCTTGAGATGCCATCATTCCTGTGACAGAGGGAGTCATCTGTACAACAGGTGGTATACGATTTCCAAATCAGAATCACAAATTCATTTGAGAATTAGCAACATAAAACAAGCAAATTAATGTAAGAAGGGAGTAAATCTGTGTTTGACTTTGCAAGGAATATTATTATTCCTTAACTTGTTCTTCCTAACAGCTCATCAGGGAAGTGTGACTGATTATTTAGTCACAAGAATGAATAATGCCTAAATGTGACTTGCTGAATTGATTTTATCTTAATTTAAATTATATAATTATTGACCTTGGTCATTAATCTTAATACTGAATAAATTAATTAACCCTTTTAGTATCAAAATAGTATGTGATGATGTTCAACAAAGATTGTTGTTGACCACTAAATCAAACTGAGCAGCACGGGTATGGGAATTGCTTGATGAAAGAAATCCAAGAACCATGTAGATCTCGATAATTGAAAGACGTTAATGACATTATTGACTATCAATTAATTTATTCCAAGCCAAATTTGGAAGTAAAAAAAAATTGCCTGTTTTGGAAACAATCAATATGTTATTAAAACATTTTCTTTCACCTTATCCAAATTGTGGTATGATGAAAATTCATTTAGGTTTGTGTTGGCAGCATGCAAATGATTAATCCAAATAAGATAACCTTTTATTGTCATTGCACATGTAGAACAAAATTGAGTACATATCCTGACAGTGGACACATACATTAAATAAATAAGATATAAAAACAATAGCACAATAAAACATTCAATGTTTGGCAGTGTTCAGTTCACGTATGGCACTGGGTAAAAACCGCTTACTAAGGTTTCAGTTGCTTCAAAGGAGCTGAGTATCATCAGCTAGTGTGCGCAGAAATGCTGGAGGACTCAGCTGACCTCACAGCATCCATAGGAGGTAAATATGTTTATCCAACACTTTGGACCTGAGGCCTTCTTCAAGATGTGAGTCAAAAAACTAATTTAATTAGTTTTTTTAAATGAAAAGACTGGAGAAGGAAAGGGATGGAGAGCACAGTAACAGACAGGGTGATAATTGGACATGGATAGGACAGGAGAGAGGAAAAGTGAGAGTTAATTGGGGAAGGGATTGTCCCTGTGAATGCAGAGCTTGAAGTAAGGAGACGGAAAAGGAAAAAGACTGAGAGGAAAGGCGAAATCGGGAAAATGGGGGGGAGGGAGAGAGGAGGGTAACAGAAACGGAATATGAGGTATTATTCCTCCAATTTGTGGGTGGTCACATTCTGATAGGGTATGAGACCATGGACCGGCATGGGAATAGGGTAGGGAATTGAAATGGGTTGTCACTGAGAAATCTCCGGAATATCGGCGGACAGAGCTGAGGAGCTAAGCAAAGCGATCTCCAAGTCTGCATCCAGTGTTTTGTGAAGTAGACAAGACCACAATGGGAGTGCTAAATGCAGTAGATGATCCCTGCAGATTCATAAGTGAGGTGCTACTTTACTAGGAAGGACAGCTTGGGGCCCTAAACAGTGGTGAAGAAGGAGGTGTGGGTGTGTGTCGCACTTCCTGTGGTTTCAGAGGGAGGTGCCAAAGGGATTATTAGTGATTTTATTGTGGAATTGACATCGACCTCTCTGGTTTCCTTTCGCCCGCCCCCACCCCATTTCTTCTTTCCTCCATGTCTGTTTTTCTCTCTCTCCTTTTTCCTTTCTCCTTCCTCCAGAGCTGCATTCACAGAGCCACCCACTCCCCTGATCAATTCTCACTTTCCCTTTCCTGTGGTCCTTTCTCTATCTAATTCTCACCCTTTGTCTGTTAGTCTGTGCTCTTCCCCTTGCTCTTTCTTTCCTTCTCAGCCTTTTAATTTAGGTTCCTGTCTGCTTTTTACCTTCAAGAAGTGGCAAGGTCTGAAATGCCAATTATATATCTTTACCTCCCATGGACTCTGTGAGTCCTGCTGAGATCCTCCAGCATTTCTGTGTTTTTACTGGCAGTCATAGCATCTGCAGACCTTTGTGCTTCACTCCAACATGCGATTCCGTGCAGAATAATTTTGCACGGTAATGTATCTTTCATTAAGTCTGTTTTTTTGATTTTTAGACAAATTTGTGGATGTCCTGGATCCTGATGAAGAGCACAGATTGCAAATAAAAAGACAAGAGCAGGCTACTCGTGCAGCAAGGATGTTGTATGTTCTGCAGCAACAAGTGAGAACCAATTTAAGTTTTCACAAAAAAAGTTAATTGTCAGCTTTTTTTTGAATTATATCCTACTGACACAAATGTTGAAAATTTGCTAAAGCAAAGAGGCACTTTGGACTTGCTGGTTGGCCACTGTCTGTTATTTGTTCAGTCTGATGAGGACTTGCAATCATAATGGCTTCTTAACCCTTAATTGAAACTAACCGGATGATGATTTCATTAAGGAGTTGGCTAGGGGATATGGAATTATGAGCTCAAAAGAAACTCATTCCAATTTATGCCTTGTATTGAAAAGCAAAAAAAAAACTGTTACTGTTGGGAAAACTGAAATTACTGGAAGTTTCAGCCTTTGTGGATAATGAAGCACTTAATATTTAGGTTGATTACCTTTTTAGAGGAAGAATCCGAAGTTAGAAATCAAACCTGTTTCAAGTTGCAGAAAAAGAGGAGAGGTGAAAGGATGGATACCAAGGGACCCAATGATTTAAAAATGGTATTGGCCCATAGTAATCGAAAAACTGGAAGCAGTCAAGAAGCCAAGGCAATAGATGTGGAAAGGGAAACAAAAACAGTTAGGTTGGGAACCCTTGAGAGCTGGAACTCACTTTTCTCTTTCCAAATTCTGACCAAGGCCCCCAAACCTGAACTGGCACTTGCATCTTTTTCCACAACTGTTGCATGACCACCTGAGTGTTTCTATCCTATTTTTATTTTCGATTTCTAGCATCTGTGGTTTATTTTACTGGTGTAGCTGCCAGTTACGATGAGTTAGTTGAACACTTCTTAATTGCAGCTGATCTGTGCAGAGGCAATGTGAAGAGGTAAAGCTGTGTGACCTTGATGTGCAGAAAACTGCAGTTGCTCGAAATCTGTTTTTTAAAAAAAAAAAAATTCAAATTACAAATGCGGAAAAGTCAAGAATCTGAAACCAAAACTTTTAGTCTCTTCATAGATTGTATCTGACCTTCTGATATTTCTAGCATTTTCTGTTTGTGGATATTGAATGTTATTCATAAAACCCCTATTGTTGGAGGTGTATTTCCATGAATGAATTAATCAGGATTTATTTCTTGTTAATGTATATTGCATCTCATTTTATATTAAATAATTTTCTGAATTAAATTACCCATTCACTTCTACAAATTTTTTTTGGTTCCACATGTAGTAAAACGCTATATTGTTGCTTAAGACCAAATCTTTGCATTTCCTAGTTTAAAGAATTTAAACTTGAAGCTTTATTGGAAATTTGAATTTGTCAGAGGTGAACTGGAGTTAAATACTGAATATAGCACTGTTTATATTCAGGGTAAAGAAATATATATATTTCAGAATTGTTTAGGCAATACATTGTTGAGATGCAATTAATTACTGTATATTTCAGCATATTAATCGCTCAGGGAAGTTGGGTCCCCGTTTTCAGCCTCATTTTCATGGTTTTTATCATGTATTGGGTGTTTGAGTCAAACCCCGCCCCCCCACCAAAATCACGTTGACTGAGCTGTTTCAGTCTCGATTGCTGGCCCTGTGAAGACATTGCGCTAATCACTATGCCAGCCCACGCAGTTGACTTGCTTTTTTTTTGGTTTAATTAAGGTAAATGAAATACGGGAAGCGATAGAAAACCAAAGCCCCCAGAAGGTGAAACACACCAAAAAGGTCAGTAATTTAAATATTTAAATTTTAGTTATTATGGTAGTAGGTTTATTTTTAGTATTTAAAATAATATGTATTTTCTGGTTCTTAACAGAAAAGTGGAGCATCTTCATTTCTTTCAAGGGCAGAATTAACCTTTATAATAAAACTTCAATGAAAACAAGTTCATGTGGACGTATTGGCACTGATTTGTTTCTTGTAGTAACCATGTGATTACTGGTGTTTAGTTATGCACTCTGAAAACTGTAACTTCTGGCTGGCAGAATTTAAATAACCAAAATTACTATCCCATTTCTGCACCACTTTTAGCTGAGCAAAAATGATAATTTTGCTGTTGGCTTCACTGTGACATTGTTTCATATAAATCACTGAAGTTGCACTCTAAGCTTGGCACACTGTCAACTTTTCTTAATATCAACTGATGTACTGTTTCATTGACTTGATAATTATTAATGTCTATCAGGAAAGAGAGTATTGTACTTTGAGGTGATAATTGTTGATTGGATAATATATTTTAATTTTCCTTATGAAGTAAAAAAGCGAATGATCTATTTTCTTTGCTCCCACTTAGCTTGATTTGATATTGAAATCACCTTTTCTATTTTGCCCTTCTTTCTCATTTGTTATGTTAATTTTACAATTGCAGGAGATATGAAATTGCATTTATTATTCACCTGACATTCAGATAACTTTCCTCCATGCACCATTTTCAACTATTACCATGCAAAAAAAATTAAATCTCTCTGCAAGGTGAAAGACTGGCTAAAGTCAGACAAAATTAGATATCCTAACTTTTAGATGTGAAAATGTAGCACACTGTATTTTAATTTTTATTGTAGTGACCATACTACTGTTAAACTTTTCTGTTTTTTTTTAAAGCATCAGTGATTTCATCCATTGTAGAAATGTTATATTCTTGGAGTTTTGTCTGTGTTTCAGTCTCGAGCCATGTCTCAATTAGCTGCTGCACACAGAGGTGCTGTTCGTGCCTTACAAATGTTTGTTGGTCAACTTTCTGGGCAATCAGAACTGCAGATTCCTGCTCACTACAAGTTGCTGGGACAGTTGATTCGACAGCTTTCTCTTTGTTCTGCCAAAGTAGAAAATGATGCAGATTCTTCGATGCCAGAGACAATTATTGATATCCTGCATCAAGTTGAGGTAAGTCTAATATTGTTAACGTTATTGAAGCTCTAAAGTGAAGCTTGAAATTGGAAGTCCCAATGTAGTGTTGGGATTTTGGTATTTACTGACTCATGAAATATCCAAGCTATAAATCCAACGATCAATTACTTTTCACAGACTTGTACAGCAAATTAATAGGCCCTTCATTCTACCAGTGATTAAGTGCCTATTTCTTTTAAAATAAAAACACAAAACTGCTGGAGGAACTCAACAGGTCACACAGAAGGTAAAGATATATAACCATTGTTTCAAGCCTAAGCCACACTGGTGACTTGCTGTGTTCCTCCAGCATTTTTTTGTGCTTTTTACTACAAACACAATATCTGCAGACTGAAGTGTTTCACATCAATCTATTTTTGTTAATCCTATCTTCCAGCATTTGGCCTCGAGCCAGGTCTTTCAATTGCTTATTTAAATACTAAGATGCTTGCGGTTTCTTGCCTGCACCACCAACTTAAGCAGTGGATTCCAGATTTCATCTAGGCTCTGGGAAAGAAAAAAAGTTATGTGTCCTCTTTAAATATCCTACCCCTCAACTTGAACCAATGTCATCAAGTTTTAAACATGTCTGCTAGGGGAAGCATATTTTTTGCCATATACCTTCATAATTTTGTATACCTCAGTCAGATCTCCCTCAACCTTCTCTTCAAGGAAAACAAGATATTTTCTTATTCCACAAAACCTATCTTGATTCTCCCTTTCAAATATCATCGGCACAATTGTCAGGTCTAAATTCCATCCATCATTTCTCCGCCCATCTTGCTAACTAGCCAATAATTTTCTATGCTTTTCATTATCATGCCATTAGTCTTTGAGTCTTCTGTGAACTTGGTAAATATTCCTCCTAAATTCACATCAAATGTACATTACAAATATCTAGGATCACAACGCTGATGGTTATTAAAACAACCCATGTCATCTTCCTATCATATTAATTTCAGTTGAAACTTGCCAAATTGACCTGAATCCCAATTAGTTCATTTGATTCTTTTGGACCAGCCTCTTGTGTGTGCCCCCTTGTCAAAGGCCTTGCATTCTTTTGTCACGCCTAACTCCATCTTCCTCTCTTGCATTCCTTCTGTCGTTCAACCATTCTTGGCCACGTTATTTGCTAACCTTGGGGTGAGATGAGAAAAGGAGTACTTCAATTATTCAATTCTAAACAATTTCACAATCTCAAAGTAGAATTCAATCCATGCAATATCTGAATGACTGCCATTCCCCACAACTTGTGTCTCTAATCATGTATCTCTAATCAAAATATTCCAAATTTTTTCTCTTGTCATCCATTCCAAGTACAAATTCTTTGGAACACTGTGTAGATGTGCAGTTTATTTACCATGTCTGGCATAGTTGATCAAAATTCTATTCAATCTGTAAACCTTTTTTCAGTTGAAAACATAATTATTTTCCAAATATTATTGCTAATTGCATTTCAAAAGGGTACCCTTTAGTAATGCCAGCCCTATCCATCAACCTGTATCAGTAAACCATTTACTAATTACAACAGTGCGATATCTTGCCATGCAGACCAAAGACATTTTACTTTGTGAACTTAGGATTTTGATTCACGACTTGAAAAACAACATGCTCAAAATAAATCAAGTCAAATGCTGCAGAAAGCCCAAAGTGTTCCTGCACCAAATAGAAAAAAATCCTCGTGTAGACACAGAAGCAATTCTGCTGAAAGAGAGCGAACATCTCACAACAGAAAAGATAATGTTTTGTGTGCACCTGAAGGATTGTTTCCACATAAAATTGGTAAGTAATACAATTCTTGGTTTCACTGACTTGTGATACTTTTTCAATTTTTTAAAAATGTTGATTGAATTTTTATCTGATTTATCACAACCGCAACCACAAACTTTTATTTTGTTTCCCTCTGACTATTCTTGGGTTCCTCGGTTGTTTTTCAGTTTAGCTTTGTTAAAATGGACATTGGATATGTGATATATCTGATCTTGTACTGAACTTGGTCAATCATGATGTTTGCTCCATCTCTCCAGAACTTGGAGGTTGTTTGTCAATCTTGCCTTTCAGTTATTTGGGCTTTCTTTGTATTTTATGAGAAGTCTTGCAATTCTCAAACAGTATTTTCTCGAAGTATATAAAACACTCCAAATGCAATTATTTTTATATTTTTAGGTATTTCTAATCTGAACAGTGTTTTTAAGGGATCCTCCTCGTCCTTATTGGAACATTGCATTTGATTAACTCATTGCAATTGTAATTTTGAAAGCAAAGATATAAATAAACCTTTTTGGAGTTTTTACCTTGCATATGAGGCAAATGTGAGAATTTTGGATTTGTTTGTCATAACAACTTTTCCTGAATGTTAAATAATATTTGCATTTGCTTTGAAACTAATATTAAATGTTTTTAATGTGTATATTTTGGTTGGAAAGAACAGAAAAAAATTACAACTTTCATATCCATTAAATACAGTACAACTCCGATTATCCAAAATTGGATTCTCCTAAATCCTCATCTATCCAAAAAAACTTTTGGAGCCGAATTGCCCTCAAAGATTGGGGGGAAAAAAAAATTCACTCTACATGAGAACGATTGTTCTCATTTCATGTAATTTCTTCTTTACCTTCCCCATTGACTTTTCTATCCAACTCTCCCTCTCAAACTGTGTGCCACTGTCTCCCAGCTGCAAGCAGTTGAAAGAATCGCTTGTCCCAGCGTCATCAAGGAGAGCGGCCTCCCAGGCAGGAGCAGGACCTCGGACTCAGTGGCATTCCCTCCCCTCCTCTTCCCTCCTATCCCATTCTCTCCCTCCCTCCTCGGCACAGCAGAGCTCCTGACGCTGACTCCCTCCTCTTGGCCTACTACCGTGCATACACTGGACTCCCCAAGGCCTAGGGAAGGATTCGGAGTCTGGTGTCGGGAGCTCCGACGACTCGCCAGTGAGTGTTCCACTGGCCCGGTAAGCCTTACTGGGGATCAGCGGCAGCAGTGGGACGTGACGGGGATTGACGGTGGGGGTTGGGAAGTCTTGGTGATCAGCAGCGATGTTGCGGCCAATATTTTTTTGGTGAGAATTTTAGCGCTTAAGAAGTTGTTTGTTGTTTAAACATTGATAGAAGTGATTTGCTGTTGTCACTGAGCTGTTTTTAAAAAATGACCAGTTATCCGATGAAACAGTTTATCCAAACATAGGCCCAATCCAGACTATTTTGGATAATCGGATTGTACTGTGTTACTAATTTGCCTGAAAAACAACAAAAACAAACTTATTGTGTTTTTGCACTGTTCAGTAAAACATTAAAAAAAAATGTTTTGTACAGTTGAAAAATGGCATGTTCCTGAATCTTCTGGACCACAGAAATGCAGTGGAGAGTGGCCGCCGCCCCTTTTGGAGCAACAGCTAGAGCAGGACCCTCCAATTCCTGATAGGAAGGCTCGATTAGATGGCTTACAACATGTTGAAGCC
This sequence comes from Narcine bancroftii, assembly GCF_036971445.1. Lineage (NCBI taxonomy): Eukaryota > Metazoa > Chordata > Chondrichthyes > Torpediniformes > Narcinidae > Narcine > Narcine bancroftii. Next base: position 18,274,294 of record NC_091482.1, on the reverse strand, counting down.
ATGAAAAAATCTGCTGTCGAGAAAATAGCAACTAAGAAAGGAGTGTTGTTGCCACATGTAAGTTGCTGGTAACGATCGGCCAATAATTTTACTGTATGGACGACTTGTTGCTTCTTCTGTGGTTGATGTAAAACACACTGATGATTTAAGACTGAAATTTTTACTCCCTTTTCCTCGTGTTGCATCATTAAAAAAAAATGATGCAGATATCTTTGGAATGAAGCTCCTTCAATTAAGATCCACAACCAATGGACCATCTGTTCTGCTCCCCATTTTTGTTTTATTGCTTCAACTTTATTATTATTTTAACATTACCTTTTATTTAATCACATATATGAGGTCTTATAATTGGTATAAGTCAGCATACGATACAGCAAGGATGAAATCAAGATGGCACTTTGAACTCTGAGTCTCTAGTCATGGCCGAGGTGAGGAAAATCATATCCTAGGTGGTGGGACAACATTCCTGGTTTCTAGTTAATTATGGGGAAGGATCAGTCTGGGGCTTGGGTTGAGTTCTAAATTTTAAGGAAACGAGAAAGGATCTAGAATACATGGATTGGGGGTAAGTTGATTTCAGACAAGGATGTGTGCGGTAAGTGGAAGACCTTCAAAGGTGAAATTTTGAGAGTACAGAGTTTGCATGTTGCTATCCGGATAAAAGGCAAGGTGAGCAGACCTAGAGAACCTTGGTTAGGAGTTCATTCCCTGGAGTGTACAAGAATGAGGGGAGATTTGATAGAGGTATTTAAAATTAGGGGGTTAGACAGAGTGAATGTAGATAGACTTTTTCCACTCTGAAGATAGATGAGATACACACCAGAGTTCACGGGTTTAGAGTGAAAGGGGAAAAGTTAAGGGGGAACATGAGAGGAAACTGTTTCACACAGCTGTGGCAATGTGGAATGAGCTGCCAGCTGAGGTGGTGAATACAAGCTCAATTTTAGCATTTAAGAAGAATTTGGACAGGTACATGGATGGGAGAGGTAGAGCTATGGACTGGGTGCAGGACAGTGGTACTAGGCCAACAAAAATGGTTTGGCACAGACTAGAAGTGCTGAAGGGGCCTGTTTCTGTGCTGTAATGTTCTATGGGAATTTAAGCACTGAGTAGACCAATTTATGGGGGTCTTCATGGACATCTTCAACACCACTGGAGCTGTCCAAGACAGGATGACAGTAACAGGCCTCTGTGACTGATCTCCACCATTATGAAATACTTTGAGCGACTGGTGATGGAACACATCGCAGCCCACCTCCCAGAGGTGCTAGATCCATTTCAATTTCCTTATAGCAGAAACCGTTCCACAGACGATTGTATAGCCTCGTCCCTTCACTCCATCCTGACCCACCTGGAGAACAACACCTCATACGCCAGGCTGCTCCTCATTGACTTCATCTCTGCATTTAAGCTAATCATTCCCCAGAGGTTGGTGGAGAAGCTGTCCTCGCTGGGACTCAGCAACCTCTCTGTAATTGGATCCTGGGCTTCCTAATGGAAAGATCACAGTCTGTCCGGGTTGGTAGAATAATATTGAGTACCATCACTGTGAGCAGTGGCGCACCTCAGGGCTGTGTGCTCAGCTGCTTCTCTTCATGCTACTGACCCACAACTGCTTCGCCATATTCCGCTCCAACATTGTCATCAAGTCTGCAGATGACACATAGTATTGTTACAGATATAACACATGGCAATCATTGAGGATCCTTCCGCCCTGAACACATTCATGCTCCCTTTGGAAAAGAGATACAGGAATATCAGAGCCAACACCACCAGGCTCCAAGAGCAATGAACCATCAAAGGAATGCTCACACTAACCATCTGAGACACTCAAATATATGAAACAATATTTATTTATTTAGTTGTATATATGAATACTTGTCCTGAATATATATTGTTTGCCTATATGTGTGTCATGTCTGGTGTGTCTGCGTGTTTCGCCCCGGGAAATGGAGAGCGCTGTTCCGTCAGGTTGTACTTGCATTTAGATTACAATAAACTTGACTAATGTCTGAATCCATTGAAAGGTCATAAACTTGATGGACTTCCCTCCTTGTTTAATTTTGCTAAATATTTCCAGAATTTTCTGGTTTTATTTTAATCTGGAGAATTTTGCTTCTTTTAACGTAACTTTTACAGTAAATAGTTAATGCAGTGGAATTGAATAATCATTTTAGTTTGGTGCTGATTTAAATATTGTGGCTTGGATCTATTTTCATTTGTCTTGTTAAGTCAAGAAAATGGGAACGATACAGCTGAAAAGTTGAACAATATTCCATCAGGAAGTAAATTTTAAAAATAGTACATCAAAATATTCTGGTGCAAGTTTTTATTTCTACTGTAGCTCTAAAACTGCTTAAAATCAATACAAGAAACGTGGTCCACAAAATTGCTGGTAAACCTCAGTAGGTCATGCAGCATTCATAGAAAGTGTGAGGGTAATATCGGCAGTAGGATAGAATTGCACATTCTGGAAGTTACATACCACTAGGCATGGTCTGAAGCAAGTTTGAACCTTTTAATTATTGTTTGCATTAAATCCACTGTCCACTGACATTAATAAACGTCACAAACATTTGCATGCAAATTGCATTTAGACCCACAATCGCGCCTCCAAATATATAGTCTTCAGTTGAGGTGCAACTAAGCTTGAATCACTGTTCATTCAAAAAGAACTTGAAGTGTAATTTTAAATGCCAGTTTGGTAAATTTCTATTGTGGTATTTTCTGCAGTATTTAATTGAATCTCATGGAAAAACATAAAGAAATCTGGTCCATGATTGAGGACATTGATTTTTCTTTTTATTTATGGAATGAATTTGAGCAGCAGAAACAGACGAAAACACTTGCAACGCGCAGCTGCTTTCAGAAAGCTACGTTATCTTCAGAACTAAAGAAGAACCAGGGACCACTTAAAGGCAGCCGACCATCTTCGATTCCAGGATGTTATAACCTGGAATCTCAACGGTAAGTAACCACATAATATTGGGTTGGGATAACATCTAGCTGGTGGTTCTAAACAGAGTGTGGGGCTAATTTTAATGCGTGCGTCAGCATTTTTCCATACTGCAGTTTGGAAATATAAGATGCACTCTCATCTCTCAGTCCACGGTAAACTCGCCATTTTATTCCTTTTGCTTACACCAGCAAGAACATTGGTAATCAGTGCAGCCCCTGAGCTATCCCATTTCATTTTCCTGTATGTTTACCTTGTTAATTAATTACATGGTCAAATCGATTTTAAAACAAAAAAAAAGTTCAATTCTTTCAACATTGACAAAGAAAGGAAAAGTAGAATGCATGGGTATTTAGGACGAACTATGACTAAAATTTTCTCTTGATTTGCCAGAAGGAATTGGCTGAACCTAATGTGGGTCCTTTTTGAAATTATTTGGGGAATATGAAATTATTTTGTGACATGGTTAAAACAGAATATTACTATTTCATCCATGTTTAATGTAGATCTGTGTTAAATCTTCAACACCACTGCAGCTGTCCAAAACAGCCTCCATTATCCCAGTGCCCAAGAGGATGACAGTAACAGGCCTCAGTGACTGATCTCCACCATTATAAAATGCTTTGAGAAAGTTGTTCCAATTTGGTTAGAAATCAACTTTCTTGTTGTTCAGTCATAGCGTTGTAGAGCACAGAAACAGGCACTTTGGCCCACGACATCCATACAATCTTTTATGTCATGTATACTCAACCCATTAGTCTGCACTAGGTCCATATTCTTTTGTCTTGCCTTTTCAAATGCCTGATCTCTCCTGAACATTGTGATTGTATTTTGTTCCACTACTTCCTCTACCAATGAGTTTCAAATATCAGCCCCTCTGCGTGGATTTAAAAAAAAGTTATCCTTGGATCTCCTTTAAAATTACTTCCTCTCACACTAAATCGATCCTTGTTTTTGATACCCCTACTATGGGGAAAAAATATTCTGGCCACCTACCCATCTGTGTCTTGTGATTTTTAAAAATACTTTTTCAGATTACCTTTTGTGTTCCTTTGTTCCGGGGAAAACAAGCCAAGCCTATCCAATCTCTTCCCCTTAAGATGTCCAAATCAGGCCATACCTTGTTGACTTGCCCCTATCCTTTTCTGACCATCACCATCTCCTTCCCATAATGAGGCAATCGAAAATGACTCCATATTCTAAGTGCACACTAATCCGTGTTTTGTAAAGTCGCAACGTGACACTCCAACTTTTACATTCCATCCCTTGATCTATGAAGCATGCCTTGCATCTTTTTGTAATCAGTCCATCCACCTGCTATGCTTCAATAAACTTGAACGTCGAAGTCTATCTTTTCATCAGTATCACTTAGCGATCATCTACCATCTTCTGTCTAGCTGTCTAGGTTCTGTCTCTACATGACTTCCCAAAGTGCATCATCTCGCACTTGAAATTAAAATTTCATCTGCCAATCACTTTACATCTTGCTGTAGTCTTAATTAACTCGATGAACTTTTATTGCTATCCCCACTAACAATTTTTCCTATCATTTGCAAGTTACTAATCATCCTTCCTACCGTTCATGTATATTACAAAGAAGTGATTCTAGCCCTGATCACCGCCACTAGTTACAGACTTGCAATCAAGAAAGCCTCCTCCCATCAGACCGCTCTCTCTCTCCTATCACCAAGCCAATTTTGGATTCAGTTAGCCAGTGCACCTTGGATCCCATGTGCTTGAATGTTTTGGACCATCTAACCGTGAAGGGCCCTTTGCTAAATTCATGTAGACTTCTACTGTATTGCCTTCATGAATCTTCTGAATTATATAAACCTTAGAATTTTCCCCAACAGTTTCCTGTTTTCTTTCTTGAACAAAGTAACCACATGAGTTGTCTTCCTGGTACCTCACTTGTGCCTGGCAAAAATACAAAAATCTCCATCAAACTTCCTTGAATCCCTTTATTGGTTTGTTGGTACAATTGTGAAATTTACATTTGACCTCTGCTATTATCAGATTTGACATTATTTTTTGAACCATTTAATGCCTTATTCATGACTTCTAAAATAATTCTTTAGAATTCCACTGAAGAAACAAAAAATAAGATTGGGAGGATGTGTTTCTACACCTGCAGACAGAAGTCAAGCTAGTTTACTGAAGGAAATGGAGGAAGAAAGGCAAGATGCTGCGGGGACTGAAGCAATCAGGTGGGGTGCTGATTTCAGCGATCTTCAATCACAAAAAAAAGCTATTGGGTCATATTTAATGACTTTTCTATTGCATTTCTATTGGAGATTCAATATTTAATAGGGTTTAAGGTTATTTCTTCAGCTGCTCTATCGTATACAAATTGAGCAACTCATGTGAAGAATGATCTGATTTCAAGTATAAAATTCTAATCTTGAACCAGTTCTTAGTTTACAGTAGTTATCCAAATTATTTTTGTGAAATAAACTTTAAACAATTTCTTAAAATATATGCCATTTGGTTCAAGTTGACTGAGGATTGCGGGAGAAAAGAAGGAAAATTTTATATGATACAGTGGACCATTCATCATATTTTTGCTTGTGTATTATTTCTATTTTATTTAAGTGCGTGGTTCCTGCTTTTGAAGGATTGAACTCAAAATTTGATTTTTCCTTTGAGAACTAGTGATAAAATGGGAAAAATTTGAGGTATTTTCTAGGCTGTGGAAAGGTGGAGAGTACTTTATTCTTCAACTAGCTAAGTTGTGATTTGATCTACAATGCTTGATGCTGTAATATTTGTGCCCTGATATGGCAGTTGTATTTTGATATGTGCAATGTATAGCGATGCTTAGGGAAAGGTACTGAAATGATTTCCAATTTTTTTTTGTTCCATACCAACATTCTGCAAAGAATTTTCATGATTCAATTCTAGAATATCTTTGTCTGCTTTAGAGGCAAGTAGTATCCATTCATTTCAAACTGATATTATCAAAGAGTGGCTGCTAATTCTATATATAATATGCTCTTCAGAAGATACATTGCAATTTCAATTTAAAGATATTTCCCTGCATTAATTGCTGGCTGTTCAGAAGACCAGTGCTAATTATTCCAGTTTAAATGGTCATGTTTGACAGCTCTGTCAGTAATTTTTGTGTGGTGGTTATCTTAATTTCTATTTGAAAATTTTGTATGCTGCTTTTTAAAAAAAAATGTTTTAGATTGGCGTGGCTTGATGGTGAAACTGCCCGTAGGATGCGAGATCTGAATGAACTCTGCCAACAAGAAACTGACAGAATAAAGAAAATAAGGTAGAGGTTTTATGATTACTTTGTCTGCTATAGATCTTAATAAATGGGGAAAAAAGGCCTCCTTTGGATCTATTTTTAAGTTTTAAATAGAATACCTGGAATTTAATTTCTATCTGCTACGAAAGATGTTTGTGTAAGCGATACCTGGGCCAATGTATCAGCAGCAAGTTGAAAGTGCTTGCCATTTAAAAGCAAAATGAACTTCACAATCTTCCCAGGAGTTTGCAGAAACAATTTGGATAAGACTGTCAGTGATGAACTGAGATCGTCACAAAAAGGAGAAAGAAACACTTCAACAGCTAACTGACAAAGATTTAAAGCTTTGACTCATTTAACACATCTAAGACATTCAGAAACATAATTAAACCCAACTTAAATTGCTGAAAAGCTTGTTTTCAAAATTTAAATTGACAGAATAAAGGAAATGGGTTCAATAAATTGTTTAAAATTTTTGAGAAGTTAAAATTAGATGAAAATGCTTCAAGTCTTTTACAATTGGAATGGACAAAAAGTTTGGTTGCTGTGACTCCCACCATGTGCGGGATACCTTGATGATTGCAGGAAGTAAGGTTGGGGGAACTTTACACCACTTTCCTCTGCTACACAAAATTCACGAGCGTTGAATTGAAGCTAGAGGTCTGAGGGCAACCAAGTAACAGAACTTCTCTATTTGAGCATTCTTGTGCCTATAAATACGGAAATTGTTGTCAGTAATGTTGGCAAACATTGGCAATTTTGTTACTGTTTTGCCATAATATCTAGGCCATTGTAATGCTTTGGTCGAAATAATTAGACTTCCAGACCTCATGAGACATTTAGTTCACTTGTTCAATTATAATTCAGATTAAGGTTTTTACCTATATATACTTTTACAAGCATTATGACCATGAAATATGATGACTGATGGAAAATATTATTTCAATAACTATTTATTGTTTAGCTCTGAAACTGTAGCCCCAAACAAATGGATTGAAACAGCAGAGGAGGAAATTCGTAAGAGACTTCAGCCCTTGCTGGACAAAGCACAGGTATCAGAACGTTGAATTACTTCAACAGACTCAGGGAATGATTAGAGTTGGAATAATTGTTATTGAATATTTTGGCTTTGTTATCGCTCTATTTTGGCTTGACAATCTAAAAGAAATTGTTGACTCCATGGTGATCTTGCTAAACTGCTTATTTTGTAAAATAGGGTCAACAAAATGGAAATGTAACATATCCAACAAAGGAAGAAAATGGGGAATTGTCGACCGGTTAATAGTTAGCAGAACAAATTGAAATTAACAAAATATGGCAGAGGATTTAGAAAAATCCGTCAGGATCAATATTTTCTTGTAGGGAAATAGTATTTTTCAAACTATATTTTTGAGTAGGTAGTTAATAGGAAAATTACAGTGGAATCTTGGATACATTAAATCATTTTTTGTCCCCAGAAGGCTTTTATTAAGTTATTGTACAAATGGTTTTTTCATTTAAAAAAAAAGAGTTTGGGAATACAGGTGTAACATATTATCAGGAATGAAAACAGAAATGAGGAAGAGGAGTACCGAGCCAAATATGCTCCAACTCCATCCTTGGCACTAGGCCACTAGTCCTTCAATCTCCTTCCTGTGCTCCATCTTGCCATTTAAAATCCAGCCAACATAAAGATGAAGTTGGAGCATATTTGACTATATAGTCATGGGTGTAGAGGGTGTCTGGTAGGTGGGGGGGGGGTTGTGCTGATGATGAGTGTGGTCATGGAGGAATGTTGTTTCCCACTCTCACTGGTTGCAGAGGTGTGTGCTGAAACCAGGGTCACGAAGTAGAGGGATTAGTTTACTGAGGACTGCGGTACGCATTGGCAGAGCTTTAATCAGCAGAGAGTCGCGTGACAGAGGTGTCCCTTGTCTCCAGGTGTTCAAGGGCTGAGGAGAGTCAGAGAGATGGTGTCTCCCATAGATCTGTTCTGACAGTTGGCAAATTGAAGTGGCTCAAGGATGACTGTGAGGCTGGTGTTGATGTAAGCCATGACCAGCCTCTCAAAGAACTTCATGATGTATATGGATCAAGTTTGAATTATATATTTGTTGTGGTTTTATATTAAATAAAATATTAAAAAAATGAATTTCATGATGTTAGATGTCAGAGCCACTTGTCGGTAATTATTTAGGCCTGTTAATGTGCTTTTCTTTGTTACTGGTATGATGGTGGTCTTGAAGCAATTTGGAACTAACTCCTATTGCAGGGAGAGAATAAAATTATCTGCAAATACACCCTTCAGCTAATCAGTGCAGACACAATCTCAGGACACAACCAGAGATTTTATCAGGGTCAGTCACTTTCCACTTTTCAATCTCTGGAAAGCCAATCTGATGACAGCACGAGAGACCGTAGGTGCAGAAGTGGATGAAGTAATTGAGGTGGTTGTTGCTGTCTGACTGGCTTGCTAATCAAAGTGAGTGTAGAATGCATTGTTCATTGGGAAGCATTGTGCTGTTATATGCCATGTGGTCTGGATTTGCCGTGTACCCCATGATAGCTTGCCTGCCCTGCCATAGTCACTGGGTGTCTGATGTTCTTGTGAGACTCCAGCTTTGTGCAGGACTATCTCTTGGCTTCCCTGATGGTCTTTCAAAAATATTGAAAAGGCTACAAACCATGGTGAGCTACATAATTACACTAACAGTAAAATATGAGGCAATTGTTCATTCCCCACATTAAATGTTATTCATTTGAAATCACTGGAGACTGAGTCATAGTAAAAACAAAGTTAAGATACAATTTCATTGAAACACTAAAGTGCTAAGAAATAATAAGGCAAATTTTGTCATTAATTGTGTTATGGCTGCTATTTTTTTCCCTCTGTGCTTGGATAAGTTGATCAAAGTTTTTTATGATCCACAGTCCTCCATTACACTCAATGGAGATTGAAAATTCCTTGGTTTATATCTTTGGTCACAGCAAAAGATAATTTATTGTTGAGATGTGTCATCCTTGGAGACCTGCAAACACTCATGTTAGTTACAGTACTTGCCCAGTGAGTGACTGTATCTGTAAAGTGGCTATGAAGGATTTGAATCAATCCTGAGATACCGATTCTCTCTATGCAATAGGTCATACATGATTCTTGGGAAAAGAAAGCTCGAAATAAAGATTCTTCACTGCAACAGCAACTATCATTAAAAGTTGTTGATAGGGTGAGTAGATTGTAAAAAAAAAAAAATGAGTGATTTTGCTTCTCTAAGCAATGTAGATTTTGAACTCGTACAGGAAAGGCATTTGGTCTATGTTAAAGCATAAGATGTCAAATGTTTTGCAATTATGGGCATAACCACTTAATGTTTAATTGATTTATCAAAATGAAGGAAAACTGGTAATCTGGAATCTATTTGGAAATCCTGATGGTTTGACATCTTTATGTTAGGGAAATTAGCCTGGAAAATGAGTTCTGGATACAAGGTTCTTAGCGTGTTCCGCAGCCAGCGACGAGAGTTCAGATGTTGGCTGTGTGTGTAGCTGGAGATGGTGTTGGGATCTGCAACATCAAGAGTCGGGATGGTTAGTAGATTACGGCTAGAACCCGGATCGGGAGTGGTTGCACAATTTCCATTTCCTTTAAACTTGCCCAGTTCACTTCAGTTAAAAAAAAAATGACTATGTAATCTTAATGTATTTTAAAAAGTAATTTGTGTTAGATTATTGATATGAGTAATACCCAATAGTCCAGCATCAGCCAAGAGTTGAGGATGCACAACTATTAATATTTTATAGTACATAGATTAACAGATGATATTGTGGAAAGCAACAGCTCATATTGTAGGAAATAACATACTGATGTGGAGAAATTATTAGTTGTCTGGTAGGAAAAAGAGTGGGAAATAAGCAGGTACAATTTTGTTTCGGAACATGTAAAAATAGTGTGCTACATTAATTAATTATGGCACTTCACTTTGTTACAATATTTGTAAACGATGTGGATGAAACAACAGAAGGTGGCTGCTAAATTTGGTGATTACCTGAAGATGACATAGGAGGCTACCAAATTATATGGATGGGTTAAGTCAGCGGGCAAAGTTCTTACAAGTGAAGTATAATGTAGTAAAATGTGAAAATGCCCATGTTGGCAGAAATAATTAAAAAAAAAAGTGTATTGTCTAAATGACTGCAGAGGTCTGAGATCTGAACACCCTGGTGTGTAACTTGCAAAAGGTGACAGTAGTTAAATAGGTAACAAAAAGTAGGTGAACAAAAAACCTAAATGTAATTGTTTGGTGATAATGGAATCGAATACAAAACTAAAGTATTGCTTCAATTATTTGGACATTTGTGAGTCCATATCTGGTGTACTTTATAAAGTATTGGTTTTTTTTAAGATAGGATGTAAATGGATTGGAAACAGCTCAGATTGATTCTAGAATGAGGTTATTGGACAGGTTAGTAAGCTTATATCTGCTGAAATTTAGTAGACACAATTTAATATATAGTCCTGAGGAGTTTTAACAGATTGAATCTTTACAGAATTAGGATTCTCTCTTTAAAAAGGCTTGCCATTTAAGACAGGCAGAATTCTCAGAGGATTATGAGTCTCTGGTGTTTTCTCCTTGAAGGGCAATGGAGAAGGTGGGTCTTTAAACTTTTTTAGCAGGAGGTAGCTTCTTGATAAGAAAGGGCATGAAAATAACTGAGGATGTGCAGGAATAGGAGTTGAGGTACAATCAGATCAACAATGACCTTATTGCGTGGCAGAGCAGGCAACTATTGGCTAAATGGTCAACTCTAGCTCCCAATTTTATGCTTGTTTTTGACAGGCCCATTTGTGTTGTAGATTGGGCAACAAATTGCTACATTTTTGTCATTTGGTGTTCAAAATTCTTTTAGCAGTTATTCTTGATTTTAAAAGAAACAAATTCTCCATATATTTATTGATTTTTCTAAGTTTTTAGCATCTCTGTAAGAATGTGATGTTAACAGTAATGATTATATTTCTATATAAAAATTTAGGCTGCTGGAGGTGCAGACATTCTTGGTGAAAAGATATTAGATGAGCTGTTGGAGGACACAGCACAAGAGTTACTGAGAATGGAGTTGAAAGCAAAAGTTAATTCAGAAGCTTCGATGAAACAAGATGGCCCTACCCTGGAGAACATGTTGCAAAGGATGGAAGAAATGGAAGTAAATATATTTTATTCAGCCTGTCCATTCTCTTTCATTCCTGCTTGTTAGAATCCCCATCTCGTTCACAACCTACTTAATAGAGTGAAAATCAAATCCCAATCTGTTCTTCTGTCATATGATCATCTTGGAGATGTGCAATTAATTGCGATATTTCTGCCATTCACAGCTTAATATCATATTGAATGGCACGATTAGCGGTTAGTGCAACGCTATTACGGTGCCAATGACCCACGCTGTCTATAAGGAGTTCTCTCCGTGCCTGCGTGGGTTTCTTCTGGGTCCTCCGGTTTCCACCCACCCTTCAAAAACATATGGGAATTGTAGGTTAATTGGTGAATTTGGGGGGCACTGGCTAGTGGGAAGGTAAGGCCTGTTACTGTTCTGTATGTCTAAATGTAAAATTTAAATAATTTTTGTTTGTTATTCTTGCTTTAAAAAAACCCAAATTCATTGGAAATTTCCTCGGTTGTTTTGCTCCCCTTTAAGTGTGACTGCTAATGTCAACAGTTGGATATGTTTCAGAAATGATTAACCTCTAACACAATGCCTAGATGTATTTTGACCATCTTTCATTTTTTTTAACGTTTTATTCCCATTTCTTTGCATTTCCCATCACATTCAGTCAACAGTGACTTGTTCTTGGGCTCTGCTAATGGTGCCATTAGGCCAACTATCCTTGAGATTATTATTCATTATATTACACAGCAGACTTTGGAGTAATCTTAAATGATCTAGTTCTGAATAGAATGACCAAGATTTCCCTCTTGTAGACCAGCCAGCCACAACTTCATTGTTTCTGCATTTAGTTGACAAGAGTTATGGTGATAGCAAACAGAGTCGTAGAAAATCAGTGCCATTATGTAGATAATCTTGGAACTTAATATATACAATAACTAGGATTTTTTAAAGTAACATCTCTTGTAAAACCAATAACTTTACACCCAAACTGTTTTATACCTTTGATGTCTTTAATTATGCATGAGAATCGACAATGAAGATTTTGCTTCCTGAACACTATTGGGTGTATTCCATGGATTTTTGGCTGCTGACCACAAAAAATCACCTTAAAATTTTCCAAACTCTTAACTTTTTTTTAATATAACCTATTTTTGTGATCTCCTGTCATATTTTTAACATGCTTCAAAGCAGACAAAACCATGAAGAGTAACTTGTCATTGAAAATTCATTTTCTGCATTTGCACTTGTACTTCTTCCCTGCTGATCTTGGTGCAGACAATGACATACATGGTGAACCAGGACGTTGCAACCATGGAAAAGCGATATTAGGGCAAGTGGAATCCATTAATGCTGGCCGACTATTGTTGGACACTGACATGAGAGGCATCAGATGCCGAGTACAAACGCAAATCAGCGACAAAGCATTTTTTGGTCAGTTGAACTAATGCATCATAATGTGATTCAACATGCTAAATTCAGTAAAAGTTGATTGACGGTTTCTCCAACTTCCTACGTGATACAGCAAATCTGTAATTATTTTTGTGTTTCGTTTGAAGTTGTCCATCGTAATCCCTAATTTTCTCTCAGGAAGCAAACTTTTTGAAAAATTTTGTTGTTCAATGTAATTAAATTGCAGGACAAGAAATGACATGCGAATCACATTAAATGTTATGAATTCTATTTAAATCCCTATTGTTAAAGAAAAAAAAAACAAATGGTACTGTTTTTGAGCAGAAACTTCAATCCTTAAATTCTGATGCATGTAATTGTGTTTTTCATGAGTAACTGCCTTCTTGCCATATTATGGAATACATGAAAAGATCTAAGATTTAGGTAATTTGACAACACATTTTCTTCATTTATTTGAATTAATTGCTAGAGATACCAAGAGTCTGTTCGCAGAAGAATGTGTCAGATTGAATATGCTGATCCTGTTTCATGGGCTGAGAATGAAAAGCAAGGTAATGATATTCCATGCATCAGTGAATTTCCTGTATTAGTGAGCTTTTAATTTCTACTAACTTGATTTGTGCCATGTAACTTGACTGGTGTGAAGTGACATGCGTAGAAGAGTTATGATTCTATTATTAAATTGCACGGTCAGCGTAGCGATTAGCGTGATGCCTTGACAGCACTAGCGATCGGGACCAGAGTTCATATCCCACGGTGTCTGTAAGGAGTTTGTATGTTCTCCCCATGCCTGCGTGGGTTACCCCAGCGGTTCTGGTTTCCTCCCACTGTTTGAAAAGTACTTGGAGTGTAGATTAATTAGGTCTAAATTGGGAGGCACGGACTCATGGGCTGAAATGGCCGGTTACCGTGCTGTATGTCTAAATTTTTTAAATTTAAATATCTGTTTCCAAGCCTGATGAACCATCATGGTATTGGCATTGGCCTTTCAGAATATAATTTTTCAGCTCCATTCTACAGAATGGGAAGTTGGAAATAGGGCAAAAGTGTATATCTATTAATTTAGATAATTTGTAAAGTTGGCATCTGAGAGAGTAAAACAATTTGTGTTTGATTGTATTCCTATAAAGAATTGTCTTACCAACAATTCATGGGTCATTGAATAAATTAATTTGATTTGATGTCTTGGATTAATGGGCTTTTCATCCAAAAAATTGCAGAGAGTGCCATTGATACTTGATTGAGTTTAGACTCATCCTTGCTTGGGAGTATCCGTTAGCGAGTGGGAGGGTAATGTTTTCAGAAATATATTCAGAGATGTAGCAAGAAAATCAAATGATAAAGTAAAGTAAAACTGAGCATTTCAAGAGACAAAGATCATAATTATAATGGAAGATGAATAAAAAGATGGTGGGAATAAGATGGCTATTTCTTAATTGTACTGTTTTTAAAAAATATTTTAACTCCAAACAGTTTCTTTTCTATCGCAGTTTTCCAATTAGATGTCTGTTGATGTAATTGCTAAAAATGCCCTCAAGAACTAGGTTGATTTATTCAAACAAACCACCTTCATTAAACTTAAATCTTATTGATTACCATACCCGTCATAGTTCTCGATTCAAGCCTCTCTCCCGATTATGGCATTTGCAATTTGTTTGTCTATTTTATTACCATAAGGAAATATATAAAAAATGTTGTATGAATATTTCTGTTCTTGCAGAAAGAGAGTTTGTCCTGATTGACACACAACCATGTGCTCCACAGCCAATTAGGATAGGCCGCATCCTTGAGCAAAGTGAACCTATGGTAGACATAATAAATCCAAGGTCTTTAAAAGCAGAGTAAGTTATGAAGATTGCACTGTTTCTTTTTGGTAGTTATTTGTTAAACATCCATTTTCTTTCTTTCTATACTTGTAATGGCTGTTTGGGTAATAAAAATTTAACTTGGAAGAATTCGCAAATCACTCCCCAAATGTTTGAGGTATGGAATAAGATGTGCTCTCACAGAGTTTGTGGGGTGGGGTGATGAAAGTAAATAATTTTTATTTATCAACTTGTATTTCTTGATAAGAGAGCAGACGATATAGCTTTGTGTTACAGAAAAATCACAAGAATCCCCAGTTCCTTTGAGTGCCCTGTGATACTGATCGCCCGTATTGATTGTAAGATGAGAATTGCTTTTGTTTTGTTGACTAAAGTTAAATACTTGAGTTTGTTACAGTTGTAGCTTCTTTGTTGCATATTGAAAGTAGAAACAGAAAGCTCTTTCATGATCAAAGCAATTTGCTAATTTCAAAGTGTATTCTATCAGCTCCCGACTAAGTTTCTCATTTTGTTTGTTTGGTTTATCTTCATGTGTTTCTTTAAATTATAGCATCACAGTTTTCAAGGGGGCAACTTGCCAGAAGTATGGATGAAAGCATACACGGATAAGTTAGAAAGATGATTTGATGCATTACCTGCCTCGACTATCAATTGTATTTTTAAAAACTAATTTGGTAAAAATAGATCGAATAGTCATAGAACAGACAATGAGAATATCTTTGGAAATTGCAGTCAAATTATAGCCAAGATCATTTCAAAGATGCTGCAGTGAAAATAATCTTTTATTCTCAACCTTTTAATGTTGTTTTAATTTAGATCTCTTGATGAATTAGAATGGAGTGGAAGGCTGGAGCCTGCTTCAATTTTAGAACCTTTGGTGCAGAAACCATCCAAGAACAAACAATGTGGCACTGTTCTTGCCATTCCACAAAAAATGGTCCACAATATCTATAACTATCATCAAAAATTTGACCTTTATCTAAGAATGATTTCGCATGAGGCTATTGGAAATTTTAACCCATGGTTAATTGCTGAAAGGTAATTAATTTAGTATATTTATGAGAAAGTAATTACCACATTACTTTGCCGACTTAATACTGTAGTTCCTATAAATGGATAGATAATAACTTTTTAACAGCTATATGTCATGGAAAGGCCAATCAGTTGAGTATTTTTCCAGGTTTCATTAAGTAAATGCTATTATCCCCATTTAATTTGTGTCGTGTAATATTTCACGTAAAATAAATGTATGTACAATTTTATGCTTGTTTCCAACATAAAAGATGTAGCCTTTGCAATTGCAATGGTCAATAATTTCATTTATTCATTCAGTCACAATGGAAAGCTGGTGGAAAAATCACCAGTTAACCAAGATCAGATTGTAAATGGAATAGAGGTGTTCAGCAGTGCAAAAGACCATTCTGCCTTTGATATGCTCTTTGAAAAGTATGTGTACTGTAACCAGTGTATATAGTAGTGGAAACAAAGTGTTAGTTCAGTCAGTATCTGTGCACAGAACAATGTGTTTGTTGCTAGTGTGGTTGCCCTAAAGAGTATTGTGAAGGAGTTTTTTTTCAACCAGGATGTTCGTAAGTTCTCCTTTCCACATTGTGTCACTTTTTTTTTTGTTTAACTTCATAGGATTAAGGGAAAGGACTGTAAAATACCTTTTTTTTAAAAAAAGCTTGGCCCATACAACTGTCCGGAGGTGTATAAACAGTTCTGGTTGGTCACATGGAAAAGTGCTAATGAAGAAGATGTGGAACAATAGTCACATATGTCTTTTTCTTTTTTTTTCTTTTCTTTGGCTTGGCTTCGCGGACAAAGATTTATGGAGGGGGTAAAAAGTCCACGTCAGCTGCAGGCTCGTTTGTGGCTGACAAGTCCGATGCGGGACAGGCAGACACGGTTGCAGGGGAAAATTGGTTGGTTGGGGTTGGGTGTTGGGTTTTTCCTCCTTTGCCTTTTGTCAGTGAGGTGGGCTCTGCGGTCTTCTTCAAAGGAGGTTGCTGCCCGCCAAACTGTGAGGCGCCAAGATGCACGGTTTGAGGCGTTATCAGCCCACTGGCGGTAGTCAATGTGGCAGACACCAAGAGATTTCTTTAGGCAGTCCTTGTACCTTTTCTTTGGTGCACCTCTGTCACATATGTATCCTGGAGAGAATTGTACCTCTTTAAGCAAGTAAAGATGGGAAAGGATGTGCTCCATAGAGGAATATTTTCTGGCTTTGCTTTTAAATTCTATCATCCAAAGAATTTGTTATCACGTAATCAGAGCAATTTTGATAAGACACTGATGGTTTTTTTTTCCATCACTTGATCAGTTTCTGGAATGTATTAATGTTTTTTTAAAATTATAGATGATATGCAATGGTGATATGCTTCCAATTAAATAATACAAATTAAGAGATAAAGACGACGTAGAAAAAGAGAGGAAAATATATTTAAACACATCTTATTTGTTGAATAGAAATGTAACATTTTCTTTTGATGCAATAAAAACCAGGAATATCTTCAATGAAGAAAATAAATGGTTGTCAGAATGTAATTTCTATTTCTACTCCAGCTATAATGTTAATTTTTTTACATGAAGCTTTAAATATTAAGGTTATTGAAAATGGTATTGCTTGCTGATCAACTGAAATAAACATACTTTAATACTGCAAGGTTAGCTGCTAATCTCTGATTAAACATGTCATTTGATAATAGTATAGTTCATTTCAAACCGTGTAATGTGCTAGATGCACTGGATGACTTTTCTGGTGTGTCCTTTTTTTCAGCTTGGCTGAAGAGCTAATGGAAGAAGGGATAAGTGATGTTGCAGTTGAATTCCAAGATGCATGTGAAGAGTATGCTGAAGCCTTGTTCACTGCCGAGTTTATGCAGCCTGTGGAGCATGGTATTCCTGCAAGAGAAATGTGCCGTGTGAATTCTTGAAACAAAATGCATAAGCTTTCCTGTGGAAAAATCTGGCACTCAGTTTAGCTTGTGCATTGTAGACGTGCTTACAAATTTACTGTTTAGCCAATTGTCACTTTATTCTCAATGTATAACACTTTAATTTTATTTTAGCGTTTGTCATAAATTTTACTGATTTGAAAACTGCTGTATTTGTTTCATTTCTTAGGCTTCAGTGTATGAAATAGATTTTCAAAGACAAGTAAAAACACGGTGCTGGAGAAACTCATCAGGTCAAACAGCGCACTTTATAGAGCAAAGGTAAAGATACATAACCAACATTTCAGGCTTGAGGCCTTCATCATTGTGTTTTTACTTCAATCACGTTATCTCCTTGGCTTTTGCAAGTAAACGGCTGGTCAAGTGTTTTGTACTCAAATCAGCATACATGAATCACTAGACTCATTTCAAAACTACTTTTACTAAGATGCTTTGAATGTTACAGTGTGTCCATGATGAATTGATCACTTGGATTTGGAATTGATTTGCATTTTGGGAGGTCAAATGTAAAACGAAACTGCATAATCAATGGCAGGACTCTTAAAAGCATTTGTATGCAGAAGGATCTCAGTTCAGGTCCATGCCTCCTTGATAGGGTAGTAAAGGAGGCATATAGCATCTTTGGTGAGAGCATTAAGTATAAGGGTAAGGACATCTTGTTCATCTTTAGTCAAGCCTCATTGGGAGCATAGTGTTCAATTCTGGTCACCCCATTACAGGAAATTGAGGCTCTGGAAAGGGTACATTAGAAATTTACCAGGATGCTGTCTTGATTGGAGCATGAGTTATGGGAAGAAATTGGACAAATCTTGATTGTTTCTTTGTCGTGTCAGACACTACTAGAAGTTATGAGAGGAATAAATAGGATAGACAGCACATTTTTCACATACTGGAGGTTTTAAGGTGAGGCATGGAAAGTTTTTAAAAGGAAATGTATGGGACAAGTTTTATTTTACACAGAGTGGTGCGTGCCTGGAATAATAGTGGAAGCTGATATGACAGTAGTGTTTCAAAAGCTTCTGGATAGACACATATATAACCATAACCATAGAACCATTTACGGAGTGGAAACAGGCCATGTTGACCTTTCGAGTCCGCACCGGTTCACTGATTTTGTGCGCCCTCTTCAGGCATTGGTCCCGGTAGATCTTGGTTAAGTGATAACACACTGTAATGGAAAGAGTGTAGTAAGAGGAAATATGATGAAAAATATTTATCCAATTAATCCTTTTTGAGTCGGAGTCAGACACCATAGAAACGGGCTCTTTGACTCACCATGTCTATGCTGACCATTGTATGCTAATCTGTACTATTCCCATTTACTTGCATTAATTCCATATCCCTCTATGTCCTGCTCATTCAAGTACCTGTTATTACTGTTTCTTCCTCTACTGCTTCCTTTGACAGCTCATTCCAAACAACAACTACTAATTAAAAGTTGAACTCCGATCCCCTTTAAACTTCCTCCCTCTGCCCTCTCGTTTAGACACCACTATCATGGGAAACTATCTCTGGCTATCTCCCAGTTTTAGGATTTGAGTGGCTTCTTTGGCCGTTGTAACATCCGATCTGTGGCTGCTTTCTTGAAGGCATAGTTTGCTATGCTTCCACACAAATGCCAAATCCCCACAGAGTTAACTTGTGGTTTCAGAATAGAAGCATTTCTACCACCTGATTTTCAAACACCATTTTGTCAACTGCTTGTCCAAACCATCTCAACAAGGGCTTTAGGACCTCCTCGGAGCTACAGCACATTTAAGTGGGGCCATGGACTGGAATCATTTTTTTAAAAAATGTAGTCAGTAGGAAAGAAGTACAGAAGAAACCAACTAAACTTGACTGCTTCATAGGAAAGGGGGCCCAAACACGAGCAGAGTCCCGACGGGACCATAGCCAAAAAAAGAATGGCTGGAAAAGTATAAGCTATGGTAGCAGTTGGCAGAACTGCAATTGCTGGCTTATCATCTATTACCCAGCTGTTTTCTACTTACGAAAATCAAATACATCAAGTTGTATTTACTCTGAACAAGGTGCTTTATATTTATAGCTGCTTAAGAATTCGAGCTTCTTGAGGGCAGCATGGTTAGCAGTGCTCACAAATCTGGTTTGAATCCGCCACTACCTGTAAGAAGTTTGTATGTTCTCCCCGTGGGTTTCCTCTGGGTGCTCCGAATCCCTCCCATCCTCCAAAAATGTACAAGGTTTGTATTTTTAATTGGTGTATTTGGGCAGTATGGGTTTGTGGGCCAGAAGGGCCTGTTACCATGCAGTACCTCTAATTAAAGACAAAGCATCTAATGAGATTTAAAGAAGTCCAGGTTTTTAGGATATTTCCAAGATTTTATAAGAAGATACAAGTTTTCTGCTTTGTATTGCAAGAACAAACTCTGGGTGCAGTTACACTATTATCAAATTTTACTGGTTTTTACATAAATAATGTTTTTATTAATCTTAAAAATGTCATGAAATCTCCCCTCTGTCAATAAAAAATGTTGACGACCCTTTGCCTCCACAGATGCTGCTGGATTCACTGAGTTCCTCCAGCAGGTTGTTCTTTGCTTCAATCTTGGGCATCTGCAAGTATGAAAGAACCTTTGGATAACACCTGAATTTCTAACTGAATCTTGGCAATATAAAAATCAAAATCTATTTTGTATTACATTCCTTCATTTATTCATATTGGTGGATTGCTTTTTAGTTGGTAAAGAGGCTGTTGCAGGAACCAGTGATGCCCATTAAACATCTATCCTAGTCCACACTTTCTGTGGCCTGACTGAAAACATAATTTGATTACTCCTAGTATTTCCATTGCTCACCTATTACTGGGCTGTGACTTTGTTTTCAATCATTTTGCCAAGCTTTTCATTAAAGCAGTTAAGTGTGTGGGGTCATCCACTGAAACTGCAGCTTCTTAAAACTAAAGAATTTTGTAGTTGCTGTGTTTTTAGCAAAATAGTCACCAAAAGGTAAAATAAACTATCTGCACGATCGATTCAAACAAAATGCATATATATGTAGTTTAATAATTTGATTGAGTTCAATAATATACCCACATTTGATTGTTTTTAAACAAAAGTTATTGTTCAAGGTAATTTGTGAATATTAAATTTTTAAAAATTTAAACACGCAGCACGGTAACAGGCCATATCGGCCCACGAGACCATGCCGCCCAATTAACCGACACCCCAGTCCGTTTCGAACAGTGGAAGGAAACCGGAACCCATGGGGAAAACCTACACAGACACAGGGAGAACATACAAAATCCTTAAAGACAGCGCGGGATTTGAACCCAGGTCCCGATCGCTAGCGCTGTAAAGTTGCGCTAACTGCCTCGCCAACCGTGCCGCCTCTATTACATTGGGCATACTGTTAGAAATGAGTGAACAAGGGTATTGATTGTTGAGAACCTGGACTTAAAAATGCACCAAGCTGTTTAATATATAATTGATACAGCATCAATCTGGCAGCAACCCTTCATTGTGTTCTGCGAATCTTGTCCCTATCACTGGGTTTAGTTGAAATCAGGTTAGAAAAAGTTTGATAATAGAATTGATCAGGGATATATTTAAAGCAAAATTACAACATTTGAGGAAAAAGTAATTGGTGCAGTCAGAAGTAAAGAAGTTATGATTTCATTAACGCTGCACTTTTTAATAAATGCAGCTTGATTTTCTTAAAATAAATAATATCACAGTTATAATAGCAGTATATTTTAGCATGTTTTGTACCCCCAGGGTTTTATAATTGACTAAAACCATAATTCTATGTTTGGTCTTAGCAGATTCAAAGAACTTTTATTTTGAACTCTTATAAATTTACCCAGAAGTGAAATGTGTGCATTTTGTAATGAGGCGCAACATCCTGATCAGGAGCTAAAATTAAAGTTTGCAAGGTAGGAGAGAGAAATCTCAGCAAATTTGCATGACCTTCAGTTGGTTGTTTTTAAGAACACTGGTAAATAATCAACTTAAGCCATCAATTTTGAATGAATAATTAAGTGATGTTCAGGGGTATGGGTGGTGAGAAGGATAGGAAAGAAATGAAAGAGGTAGTTATCATGCAGGCACTTAAGTTACTGCTTATTTTTATGCCACGTGTAAGGTTGAGATCTCTAACAATACAGCCTGTTCAAGTTTTCAGCCTAATTATTAAAACTTGAGAGTCTAGAGTATCATGGAATTTTTCTGTGTTTGTAACTATTTTATTGTATGGTTGAAAGATTGAATGTTTGCAAAAGATTTACATCATTTAAAATCTTGGGCACATAAGACAGAAACTGATTTGTTAAAATGTTAACTGGAAAGTATTTTCCAATCTTGTCTACTTGGATTGTGTTTTTATGGAAACATGTTTTTATATTTATAAATATTTAATTATTTTAACATTTTAATTCTCCTATTGGTATTTATTGCATTTTGGAGTAATCGTGTTTCTATAGTGTGGGGGTGAGGGGGTGGGGGTGGGGGCGTGCACTTGGACATTTGGCTCCACAAACAGGCATACAGCCAGCTATGTTGTATTATACGTCATTTCCAACCATTGACTTTTTTGACAAAAAATGGGATAATTCCACTCTGGCTCATCTTCTCTATCAATAACGGAGTCATAGATATTGTTGATAGTTGCACTTGCTCATCTGCTCACTCTTCCTCGTATGTATTCTGCCAAAATTGCTTTGTTCCAGAACTCTTCATAGCCCAGAGGCCAGGACTGTCTTGTGAGAACAAGGCAATATCTGAATAAATGAGGCACGAAAGAGTGCTGAAAACTTCAATGCAATGCTATTGGTGAAAGCAAAATTCTACAGTAGCTGCAGTCATATTGCACACCAAAGAAAATAGATGTGGTTATTGGAGGTAAATCTCCACTGTATGGGATGGTGTTGGCTGTATCATCGTGTTATCAATGGCTTTTCTATGTCTTTGGATCAGACGGTGCTTGTATCAATGGCAACTTCAGAAATTAAGCGTGCATGTTTGCTCTCAATCTAGGCAACATTCAGACAAAGGTGTACAACACAAACATCATTCAGTCATCACCTCCAATAACACTTATTAAAAATTCAGTTATTATTTTGACCGAGATCTACACCACTGATATCCTGATGGACATGGACACAAATGACAAATCACCCTTAATATTTATATAGTGCCACCATAATATTTGGGACAAAGACATTTTTTTTTTCCTTTATTTCCCCCTGTGCTCCACCATTTTAAATTTGTAATCAAACAATTCACATGTGATTAAAGGGCACATTCCAGATTTTATTCAAGGTTATTTGTATACATTTTGGTTTGACTGTGTCGAAGTTGAGCACTTTTTATACTTAACCCCCTCATTTCAAGGCACCATAATGTTTGAAGCATCGCAATGGCTCATAGATTAAAGTGGTACTGTTTAATACTTTGTTGCAAGTCCGTTGCATGCAGTCACTGCTTGGAGTTTGATTCATAGACATCACCAGGTGCTGAGTATTTTCTCTAGTGGTGCTCTACCAGGCCTCTACTGCAGCCATCTTCAGCTCCTGCTTGTTTTGGGGGATTGTCCCCGTAAGTGTTCTGTTCAGCATATGAAAGGCATGCTCAATTGGATTTAGATTAACTTGGTCACTCAAAAATTTTCCCATTTTATCTTTGGAAAAACTCCCTTTATTGTTTTTGCAGTATATTTGGGATAATTGTCCTGACAAGTGAATTTGGAAGCATTTGCTTGAACTTGAGCAGATAAGGTACTGTACTTTCTCTTTTTTAAATGTTTATGCCATATCTGCAATAGGTCAAGGTGTGATGGATACTGTTGTTGTGTTTCATCTATTGTATATCTCCATCTAGCATGGTTTATAGTTATAGTGTACTCGCGTTGATCACAACGAAGGAAAGCAAATCAGAGTCGAGCAGGGACTGGTTGAACCGTTTCCTGTTTGAATCACCATGCGTTTAAGAACCTGCTCCCAGCAAACCCCCCCCTATATTTTGCAGGGTGGAAGTGACATTGTCTTCTGGGCTGAGGTCTGCTCCACACTCAGAGCCCTCTCGGTCTCCACTGGCTGTGGACTTGCCACGTGGGTGAGCCACCACAATAGCTTGTTTAGTTGCATCCGGTGCGATGGCTTTCTGTAATCTGTGAGTGAGTGTGATTCTCTGGAGAATTTATCTCACAGGTAAACAAAGACTGTTATCACATTCTAACTGACTTGTTGCTTTTAGGACGCAACAATAGGCGTGGCAAGCAGGGTTCAAAGAGTTTAGGCAAGACCTGTACAGTCACTATTTCATACAATATTAATGATCATTTGTGTGGGTTCTTTGTTCTATGTATGTGTCCTATGGCCGCCTTCACTAAGAGGTAGTGTGCAGATCAGGTAATATGAAATAGGGGAAACTGGAATGAGTGTGCACACACACACACACACACACACACACACACACACACACACACACACACACACACACACACACACAGTAGTGTTTGGATGTGTGGCTGACAAATACACTGATAGACCCAACAGCTTGAATGCTACTGAAGGACTGTCATGAACACTGATCCCTGCCAACACTGAAAACAATCTGTAGGAAAACTGTCCAGCCCCACAGGTTTTGAGATTCTTGTGTGGAGAGCTAACGATCGCCAACCAACTTTTCCCCACACCAGGAACAGCCACGCATTCAGTGATCCTCTGAGGGGTGGTGGCTCAAGAACAGGTCTTTCCCTATGCACAATCTGGCCAATACAAAGTCCCGACTATCAGATTGAGTCTTCAAACGGTGAGCAGGTCTCGTGTAGATGGTACAACCAGCACTGTTCTGAACAATCAATGGGAGTATGAGGAGGAACAGTATCCAGGCATGAGAGACCTGCTGCCAATAGCCCAGCAAAGATGGGTGTTCCCAGGGGCTAAATGGAACACCCTGGAAGCATGGTTGCTGGGCCGACCCCTGGCTTCCCATTGGACGGTACAGCAGCTGCAATCTGGGATGCGTGCATCCAAATGCCTCTTAAATCTGAAGGACACCTGGATGAATGGCCACTGTGGTGGAGATGCTGGCCAACAATGTGGCTGTGGCACTTTGGCATAAGAAGGAGTTGGATGATCTTGGACTACCTACTCGTAGACGGAGGTGGCACCTGTGTTCTTGTCTGCAAGAAATACTGTAATTGGGCTGACTGTGATGGGCTCGTCTGGATCCAGAGCAGCAGTGATGCTGGGGACCAGGTCCATGTGCATGCATTTGTTTGTTCTGATCATTGCTGAGCTCCAGGCTGTGAGCCAAGAGCAGCTCTGGAGGGCCGACTTTGATGGGACCGTCCTGGATCCCGAGCAGCAGTGATACTGGAGACCAGGTTCATGTGCATGTATTAATTTAGCTATGTGGTATGCTGTGCTTGTGGGTGGTAGACCCTGCAAGATTAAACCTCATTTATTTGTGTACTTTGTATACCATGCCTGTGGGTGGTGGACACTGTTGTACCCTCGCATTCCCAATTTGGAGTTGAGATTGTTTAGAAGTGATTTACTTGGCTGTGTGAGTATGTGCTCTTTTTGTGAATTCACCGTGCATAAATAAAGACCAGTATTGATAACATTTGTCCAGCTTTGATTCTCTTTGAAACCATTGAACTTGTTCCTCACACAACAGACATCCACACCTACCTCCTGAAGAGTGTTTCTGATCTGTTGGACAGGCGAGTGAGGATTTTGCTTCATTGTAACGAGAATTCTTCTGACATCAACAGTGGAAGTCTTCCTTGGCCTACCCCCCCCCCTTTGCAATTACTGAGCTCACTCGTACGTTCTTTCTTCTAAATGACATTCCAAACACTTGATTTTGGTAATCCTAAGGTTTGGGCGAGGCCTCTTACTGTTTTATTCTCATTTTACAGCCTCATAACGGCTTCTTTGACTTTCATTGGCACAAATCTGGTCCTCACATTGAAAAATGGCAAGTACAGCCTCCAAAGCCTAGCCCTCTTATCCCTGCACCACTGAAGCAATTAAACATAACCAAGCACTCAGAAACACTCTTGAAGCCAAATGTCCCAAATGTTATGGTGAAATGGAGGAACTATGTATCAAGAAAAGTTTCTACATGGTCAAACCATAATGTATCCAAATGACCTTGAATAAAATCTTCATAAACACATGTGAATTGTTTGACTGCAAATTTAAAATTGGAGCACAGGGGCAAATAAAGGGGGGAAATAGTGTCCATCCATAAGATTATGGAGGGTATTGGAAATGTATTTATTTTGATTATTTACGCAATCGTGTACACCATGGTCTGGAGAGATGCTGTTTCGTCGGGTTGTATATGAACAATCAGGTGATAATAAACGTGAACATGCCAGAAGCTAGGTATCTATATGTGACGCACCATCTGATTCCTTAAATTCTAACTGTCAACTGATGTTCATAATCTCTGAATACATTGACTTGCTTGCGGTTGGTATGTCTTTTTGTGTCATACCCTCGTCTCATTTGAAAATATGTGGCTGTTCATTTTTTGCTGGACTCGCGTCTGGAACTTACGCAAAATGCAGTAGGAATGTCTTCAACAAGAAGAGGGCTTGCTTGCACTTTGTAAAGAGCAATCAGCTTTGCCAAAACCATCTGTTAATGGATAATTTTAAAAAAAGATGCACCACTTCTGTATTTCAGATTTATTGTCAGAGAACATAAATTACATCACGTGAGATTCTTTTCTCCTGTGGGTGTGGCAGAATTACCACTAATTGTTAGTGCAAAAAAAAATCTATACACAGTGTAGACATGTAAACAAAGAACTGTGAATAGTTAACGAATGTAAACTAACTGACTACAACGCAGAGAACAATAAAGAAAATCAATAAAATGCACAAGTAAGAGACCTTAAATTAATCCCTGATTGAGTTTGTTGTTGAGGAGTCTGATGGTTGAGGGGTAGCAGCTGTTCCTGAACCTGGTGGTGCGAGTCTTGTGGCACCTATACCTGTTTCCTGATGGCAGCAGCGAGAATAGAGCCTATGGTGGGCGGTGTGAATTCTGCTGCTCTCCGACGTCAGCGTTCCCTGTAAATGTACTCAATAGTAGGGAGCGTTTTGCCTGTGATGTCCTGGGCTGTGTCCACTACCTTTTTGAGGGCTTTACGCACAGGGGTATTGGTATCCCCATACCAGACCATGACGCAGCCAGTCAGCACACTTTCCACCACACTTCTGTAGAAATTTGCAAGGGTTTATGTTGTCATACCATACCTCTGCAAGCTCCTGAGGAAGGAGAGGCACTGATGTATTTTCTTCATGATGCCATTAGTGTGTTGGGTCCAGGAAAGATCCTCAGATAGTGCCCCTAAGACAGTAGTTATCAGCCTTTTTTCCCCACTCACATCCCATCTTAAGTATTCCCTTACAAAACACCATAGCATCTACTGCCCAAAGATATTCACAATTCCCTAATTCCAAGGAATGCTGACTATGGCAAAGACTTTTTTTTTGCATTTTCCTTTCCTCAAAGTGTGGATTCTGTAAAATCCAACTATCCTCTATATTTGAACCATTGTTTCCATTTTGGAAAGTAACAAAAATGAGGGCATCATCCAAGCCCTATATCATCCTTTCTTATTGGTTAGAAGTAGTAACAGAATGAAGTATCTCCCTCTCTAAATTTTGAGTTCAAACATTCTCAAAAAAAAAACCCAAAAAAAACAGAGAGAAAGGTTCAAAATCTGGCATATTATGGTTTGGTTTAGCTGCAGCCATTAGGCAACAGCTTAAAAATTCCATTTGGGAAGAACTCAGGTTTTTTTTTGCAATATAAAGCAAATAATTTGATGGATGAATGACTGAATGATCTAAGTAATCCATAGAATTTTACCCAGCTGTAAAATTTTATTGAGCAAACGGCATATTCTGTGCCGTGTGTGACTTACAGTTACTGTTATTTTATCATTCAAATGACATCTTTTACATAAAAGCAGAAAATTCTGGAAATGCTCAACAGATCAGCCTGCATATGTGGGGAGTAATTTAAAAAGAAAATATAAATTACCGAGATGAAGAGGGAGAAGGATGTGTCAGTAAGTTTGCAGATGACACAAAGGTTGGAGGAGTTGTGGATGGAACTGAAGGTTGTTGAAAGGATCTAGACAAGGTACAGAGTTGGTCAGAAAAATGGCAGATGGATTTCAATGTGGATAAGTGTGAGGTGATGCATTATGGAAGGTCAAACCAGAAGGCTGAGTACAAGGTTAATGTTCAGTTACTTAAGAATATGGATGAACAGAGGGATCCTGGGGTGCAAATCAATACATCCCCATTAAGGTTGCCCCTCAGATTGATAGGATAGTTAAGAAGGCCCATGGGATGCTGGGCTTCATTTAATAGGGAGACTGAGTTCAGGAGTAGAGAGGTCACATTGCAACTTGACAAATCTCTGGTAAGACCACACTTAGTGTAGGTCACCTCATTATAGGAAGGATGTGGAAGCAATGGAGAGGGTGTAGAGGAGATTTACCAGGATATTGCCTGGATTGGAAAACAAGTCTCATGAGGCAAGGTTAGCAAAGCTGGGACTTTTTGGAATGTAGAAGGATGAGAGGAGACTTGATAGAGGTCTACAAGATTATGAGTTAGGGTGAACAACCAGCACCTGTTTCCCAGGGCAGCATCAGCAAACACCAGAGGACATATGTACAAAGTTAAGGGAGGGAAATTCAAAGGAGACATCAGGGATACGTTTTTTTACACAGACAGTTGTGGGTCCCTGGAATGCCTTGCTGGGGATGGTGGTGGAGGCTGAAAAATTGGGGCATTTAAGAGGCTCTTGGACAGACACATGGATGAAAGAAAAGTAGAGGATTGCTGGGTTTAGTACTTTATTTTAGGAAGGAATATATGGGTTGGCACAACATCTAGGGGTGAAGGGCCTGTACTGTTCTTTGTTCTGTAGAATGTGTGACCTGAAATTACACCTCTTTTTCTCTTCCCACAGATGTGGCTAAACCTACTGTTTTCAGCATTTCCTGTTTTTTAGATTTCTAGTATTCAGTTTTTTTTAAAAAATTCATTATCTATTTTACATTGCCAAATTACTTTATATTTTACTTTTACAAGCAATGTATTCATTTTTACAGAGAATATTATTTTCTAATATTTTTCTCATTTTCTATGCCATCATTATACAAGAACACACCAAGATGATGAGTTTCATGAATGTCTGGTCAAATGCCATGTCTGCAACAGAAGTAATCTCCAAAGTAATTTGTCCAGCAGCTTTGTTGTCACTTTTTTTTTTAGAAATCAATGCAGAGAATAACAACCGATTACTAACAGATCATTTCTGTAGAAAAACAAACCAGAACTTAATATTAAAAAAATGTACCAAAGGCACCAGATGGTTTATCCCTTCTCTTTCTTATTGAATAGACAAGTGAACAAATAAGACCGATAATAGTGGTTTCTTTGGCTATGGTGCCATTTTTGGCACCCACTTAAACAGAATGTTGGATTTTAATCGCATTCTTACTCACTCAGCTGTCAAAATAATTGAACCGTTCAGAAGAAAAGCATTCATGCACATTAAAGATACAAAGATAAGATTTTTCTCAGTGGAGACTTTGAAAACATATAGCAATTAGCTACTCTGGTCAACATCTCAAAATTAATAGATCTCAATTACAAAACTACAGATGGCAATTCTTTTGCCTTAAACTTGGAAAGCTATAGAAATTCTAAACCCTGGCAGAGTCAACCATCAGACAAAATGGAACTTTATACAATTTGGGGAAAAGGGAATATTGGAAAGCCAGTTCCAATATTGGAAATTCTATTATATTTAATGATCTATATAGATGGGATTTTATCCTGCTTCCAAAGTTAAATGAACTTGAGAAAGCATTGAAAAAAAAGATATACTGTACAGTCATTTATTTCCATGCACAATAAATAATGTTTGGCTTGCTCTTTGTTTCTTCTTTCAGCTTTGAATAAATTATAGATCTTCTTCGAACTATGCACTGTTCAATATCGCTGTCCAAGTATTCTGCACCTGAAGTGACATTGGATTTTTTAATATCTCAATAAGGAAAAGGCACATTTTCATTATGTTGCAGTTTATGAATTACATAAACTCCTACATCATTCACTGCGGTGACATTTGTTCCTATTTTTAGTGCAGTAAAACTGAAGCAAGTGCACTGCTCAGATATTTATAGAATAAACATGTGAGTCGTGCAGACTTTGGTAAGCGGCTGAGGTAATTTTCTCTGGATAAAAGATACACCATTCAAGATTTTATTTGTGCATTAACCATAAATTTGCCTCTTCAGCTATTCTTACCAGTTTGACCAGGACTTTATACTTGAGTTGTTTTTAAAAAAAAATAGATTTCTTGTTGAAACACTTGTTGGCCTGCTGATCTTGGGATCAGATCGTCGAACGTGACTTCTTTGAAACTGACAGATTTTGAAAAGGTCTGAACTTCATGCCATACATTTTGAAATTTCACGTGTACTGAGATGGCAGATTTTATTAAGAGATATTTCACTTTTCTTTTGGACTCCTTTCTATTTCTTTGCGTGTGTGAATTCTCCCTTCTGAATCAATTGTTCTTGCCCTTTGTGGTGATGAAATTTTACAAAGCAACAACAGAAGACGTAGATGGTATTTGAAGAAGTGGTACTGGTAATAATATCGTAATCTAAGCTTACTATGTACAGTATGCGACAAAGCACAGAAATTTGTCAGGATTAGCTAAAACTTCAAACATCTCTGATCAATTAGGAGCAAGAGAACATACAATACTTTAGTGTAACACACGAAAATGCTGGAGAAACTCAGCAGGTCATGCATCATCCATAGGAAGCAAAGCTATTTAAAAAAATTTAAAGATACACCATGGTCACAAGTCCACGACACCATGCTGCTGAATTACATCCAGTTGACCGGTACATTTTGAACTGTGGGAGGAAAGTGGAGCCCCCGGAGAAAACCCATGCAACGTAGGGAGAATATACAAACTCCTTACAGACAGCGTGGGATTCAAACCCTGGACCCGATCAATTGATGTAACAGCATTGCACTAACTGCTACCCTAACCGTGCCACCATATAAAACAATGGTTACCTTGATGAAGGGCTCTGATTTGAAATGTTGGTTATGAATGCTGCACGACCTGCTAAGTTTTTCCAGCACTTCTGTGTATTACACTACAATCATTGCATCTGCAAACTTTAATGTTAAAATTCAATCCTTCAAAATCATTTGGTTTTAGTGGGGATCCAATGCTTTGATGCATCACATGATCTAGTACAACCCGATGAAACAGTGTTTTCTGGTCCTCGGTGCAAAGCACACAGACACGCAGCAGATAAAATGCACATACAGACAGACAATACATATCCAGGACAAACAATATTTCATCTATATCAATAAATAAATATTGTTTTGGATGATTTGTGTGAGCAGTTTCTATGATCATTGAGCAATCCCGTTGTTCATAGGAAGAAACTGTTCCTCAGCCTGGTGGTGCTGGCTCTGATGGCTCGGGCGGGGGGGGCCATGCTCCACTGACCATTGATGACTCGACCATTGAGATTGTCAAGTGTATCAAGTTCCTTGGAGTGCAGTTGGCGGAGAATCTCACCTGGTCACTTAACACCTGTTCCATAGCCAAGAAGGCCCAGCAGCCCCTTTATTTCCTGCGAAGGCTGAGGAAAGTTCATTTCCCACCCTCCATCCTCACTACATTCTACAGAGGATGTATTGAGAGCATACTGTGCACCTGCATCACTGCCTTGTTTGAAAGCTGTACCTCCTCTGACCGCAGGACCCTCCAGAGGATAGTGAAGTCAACGGAAAAGATCACTGGGGGCTCTCTTCCCACCATGAAGGACATCCACAATACTCGATGCAGGCGAAAGGCAATAAACATTGTGAAGGACTCCACACACCCTTCAAGTAAACTGTTCTCCCTTCTGCCATCTAGAAGGAGGTATTGTAGCACTCGGGCCCTCGCGTCCAAATTGGGCAACAGTTTTTTCCCCCCAAGCCATCAGGCTCCTGAATTCCCAGAACAGATGTGGATAATGTACTGTGGACATTTACTGTATACATCTTAATATTTTGATATTTCAATTTGTTTAACTATTCTAACTTATATTTATGTACATAAACTCTGTGGTCCTGGAGAAACACTATCTCATCTTTTCCACGTGAGCATGGTATGAACGATAAATAGGGGTGACGACTTAATACTCCCATATCACAGCAGCTGAAAGATGCTGTGAGCAGGTGGAAGGAGTCCTCAATGAGTTTGCGTGCCTTCTTCAGACAATGATCCTGTTAGATCACATTGATGAGGGGAGGGGGGTGGAGGGGAGGGAGACACCAGTGATCCTCTCTGCCACTCTTATGGTCCTTGGATTGACCTACAATTCATTTCTCTGCAGCAACTGTAAAACACTGTGATTCAGCTGGGCAGGGCTCCTATAGAAGGTTGACAGAATGGTGGTTGGTAGCCTTGCCTGCTTCACTGTTGCACCTTCCTGTCAAGTGAGGAGATGTTGAGTGATACAATAGGTCACTAGTTAAGTAAACTCCAAGGAACTTGATGCTCTCCACTCTCTCCACGACAGAGTTGTTCATGTGTAGTGGAGGGTGGTTGATCCAGGTTCTCCTGAAGTCCACAATTATCTCCTTCACTTTGTCCCCTTTGAGTCTCAGGTTGTTACTCTTGCACCATATCATGAGGTTTTCCACCTCTTCTCGGTAGTGTGACTCATCATTGTTGCTGATGAGGGCAACTATTGTTTGTGCCATCTGCAAACGATGACACTCTTGGAGTTGGATCATGAACAGAAGTGGGCTGAGCACACAGCCTTGAGATATGCCTGTGCTCAGAGTGACTGCTCGATATTCTGCTACTGACCCAGACAGACTGTCTTTCCATTAGGAAGTCCAGAATATAATTACAGAGAGGGGTGTTGAGTCACAGCGAAAACAGCTTCTCCACCAGCCTCTGACGAGTGATCATATTAAATACCGAGTTGAAGTCAAAGAGCAGCAGCTTGGCGTATGAGGTATCATTCTTTAGTAGGCCAGGATGGAATGAAGGGACAAGGCAACAGCATTGTCGGTGGAACGGTTTCTTCTACAGGCAAATTGAAATGGGTCCAGTGTCTCTTGCCGGTGTGCTTTGATGTGTCCCATCACCAGATGCTCGAAGCATTTCAGAATGGTGGAGATCAGTGCCATAGGGCAGTAGTCTTTGAGGCCTGTTATTGTTGCCTTCTTGGGTACCGGGATGATGGTGGATGCGGGAACAATGGACAGCTACAGTGAAGTCCTTGGGGATCTTCATCAATAATCCCTCAATACCCAGCCAGGTTTGTTGTCTGGTCCTGCCACTTTGTGTGGGTTCATTTTGAATAGGGTTCTTCTCATTTTGTCTGCGGCTGTGCAGAAGGCCTGTTCATCGGGAAAACAGAGCTTTCTTTGGCATCATCCTGTTCTTATCAAACCATGCATAGAAGGTGTTCAGCCTGTCCAGAAGAGAGGTGCCATTGTTCCTAACTTGCAGGGTTGACTTGTGATCTGGTGTAGTCTTGACCCCTTGCCATATGTGGCTCGTGCCGCCAGTGTTGCACAGCTATCTGTGGATCTTCTGCACGTACCCTTGCTTTGCCTTCGAGATTGCATGGGAGAGTTCAGCCCTGGCTGATCTTAGTGCCATCCTACACCCTGTCCTGAAGGCAGCATCACGAGCTCTGAGATGGACCTGGACCTATGCATCCAACCATAGCTTCTGGTTAGTCCTGGTTATGAAGCATTTGATCTCAGTGACATCCTCAATGCACCTGCTGATGTAACGAGTCACTGAGCTCATGTACTCCTCAATGTTTACATGACCGTCATAGGTGGCCGCCTCCCTGAAACAGCTCCAGTTTGTGATCTCAAAGCAGTCTTGCAGCACTGATAATGCATGAAAATGTTCCATTTTCACATATTTTCATAAATTCCGTTGGTTATTTGAAATCGAAATGGCTATTCAGGCATTTTAAAATCGTGCACGCATTTTTTAAAAACACACTGTCATAGTCTTGGGCTTAGAATCATTTGTGATTTCAGAGAATGAATAGCTGCCGCTACAGAGCATTGAGATCACTTAGTTTGGTTGAATGTGATGTCATGTAAGTACTCTGACAATAAATCTGAATCTGAAACTGAAATGAGTTCTTAATGGCCATGTCTTTAACAAAAATTAAACTTAACTCTGCTCTTCAGAAAGATGGGAAGAAATCCCATTTGGGCTCTTTTATGCTCGTGGTCAACTCACTGGAGATATTTTCTCCAACTGTGATCTGAATCATATGAAAGCAGCAGAGCTGAAGTTTAATTTAGCATCAACAAGATTTTCTTGTTGCTGTCCTGAACGCTTCTCCCTTGTGACTGACCCTGGTTCTAGATGCCCACTCAGGAGAATCATCAATTCCATAAGCCCCTTAAGAATTTAATATGTTTCAATGAGATGATCTCTCCTTCAGCTTGTCTGCTTAATCTTGCGTGACAAACTCAGTTGGATCATTGATCTTGCTTTTACCATTTTTGAAATGAATTTAAAATACTTGGTACACGTGATGATAAATTAAACTCAGAAACTCAAAAGCTTAATTGGTTTCTTCTTGTGGGGGTGGGGGGGGGGATCTGTTAAAACTCGGCAAGTCTATTTAGCTTCAGATTTAGAAGAAAAAGTTTAAGAGGGGAGTTGTGTCATTGGACTTTAAAATAAAGGAAGGCATAAATAAATTGCAGCAGCTTCCAATAGCTGAGAGGTGAATCACTTGAAAGAGGATATAGATTTAAGGTAAATTGCAAATGAATTGTGGAAAATAATATTTTTATAAAGTACGGTAAGTGGCTGGAATGTGGAAGTAAAATATCTGTGAAAATTATTATTTAACTAATTGAAAGTGATGTGCTGGTTTTATCCATTATGGTTTGATGATTCCCAGTATTGGCAATTCTTTCCCTATAAAAAATACCAGGAGCAGACATATTGCTATAATTTAATTGTTTTGATACAGTATCCAAACATTTCAATTCAAGTTCCTAGCAATAAAATCTTCAGTGATCTGTCCTGGTCCAGGCATGTCGATGCAATGGCCAAGAAAGTTCACTTGCTTAGAATCCCTGAATAACCTTCACAGGTGACCACTGACAAGCATCCTATCGGGGTGCGTCACTGCATGGTACAGGGGTCTGGACCCTCCGAGATTGCAGAGGGCTGTGAATGGGGCTCAACTATCATAAATAACCCACCCTCCCCTCCATCAACCCCTTCTGGTTTGGAAAAACAACCCACATCCCACCCTGGCTATTCTCTCTTCACCTTGCTCCCTTTTCCAGTCAAGAGAAAGATTCACAAGTGAGGGGCATGGGGAAAAGGCAGATAGGGAGAGATGAGCCTATCATCAGATCAGCAATGATTTCAGTGAATGGCGGAACAGCCTCGATGGGCCGGATGGCCGACTCCTGCTCCGATTTCTTATGAGATCACACACCTGCTTCAAGCGCCTTACTCTTCATTTCCATCCAAGACACTGAAGTGAGGCTAGAACATTAACTTTCAGGTTGAACAGAGAAACAGGGACTTCAATGTCTCTCTCCATAGCTGCTATCTGATTGGCTGGTTTTAATTGGCCACAAAAGCCATGTTTGATCACTCTCCTGTGAGGCAAGCAACCTTTGCAAAGGCACACTCTGCATTGCCCCCTTCGGATCCACCAATCACCACGCGGGGTCAGGTCGGCGGCATTTCCTCCACTGCACCACCAGAGGCAGCCAAGAGTTCAGAGCCGATGCAGCTTGCAACGTGAGCTTCTCGCAACCAGCAGTACCTGCCGCCGCAGGTTGTCCTGTGTGTGTGGAGTGGAGGGGCAACCGCGGAGAGCAGCAGTTGTGCTTCCTCCCACCTCACCCGCCGTTGTGAAATGGACAAGGCGTCTGCGACAGGTGAGCTGCACCCGTTTTCTTGCATCTTTGCGGTGGTCATTCCCATGGTGGGGAGAGAAACCCCTGAAGTATTCGTGTTTAATGCTCTGCACTTTGGCGAAGTGTGAAACTATCGGAATGCGAGTCCGCAGAGCAATTGTGGCCGGAAACCAAAGTCGCTGAGAGGCTGCATTTTCTGTTCACAGGACGTATCCAGTGCTGAATTAAGCCTCAGCATGGGGTACGTTCGCCTGTTAGTGTTATCTGCAGGGATATTGTTTTAAAGGTTACTCTGTTCCGAACGCATATTTTTAGTACGCAGCGTTATCCCGCTCACCTTCCGAAGCCACAGCTGTGTTCAATCCCATCAAGCCCCCCTCTTGTTTTTAATTGAACTCGTTATATTAAGTACACCGAATAACACACAGCTGCTTTAAAAACACTTCCCTTTTGCTGTCTCCCCCTCCCCCGGGATCCCTCCCCTCCCCCGGGATCCCTCCCCTCCCCCGGGATCCCTCCCCTCCCCCGGGATCCCTCCCCTCCCCCGGGATCCCTCCCCTCCCCCGGGATCCCTCCCCTCCCCCGGGATCCCTCCCCTCCCCCGGGATCCCTCCCCTCCCCCGGGATCCCTCCCCGCCCCCGGGATCCCTCCCCGCCCCCGGGATCCCTCCCCGCCCCCGGGATCCCTCCCCGCCCCCGGGATCCCTCCCCGCCCCCGGGATCCCTCCCCGCCCCCGGGATCCCTCCCCGCCCCCGGGATCCCTCCCCGCCCCCGGGATCCCTCCCCGCCCCCGGGATCCCTCCCCGCCCCCGGGATCCCTCCCCGCCCCCGGGATCCCTCCCCGCCCCCGGGATCCCTCCCCTCCCCCGGGATCCCTCCCCTCCCCCGGGATCCCTCCCCTCCCCCGGGATCCCTCCCCTCCCCCGGGATCCCTCCCCTCCCCCGGGATCCCTCCCCTCCCCCGGGATCCCTCCCCTCCCCCGGGATCCCTCCCCTCCCCCGGGATCCCTCCCCTCCCCCGGGATCCCTCCCCTCCCCCGGGATCCCTCCCCTCCCCCGGGATCCCTCCCCTCCTCTCCCCCAGGTCTCTCCCCTCTCCCCCGGGATCCCTCCTATTAGTTATCGTTTTGCATCCTGCTGTTCAGATGTGAATAATTGGCGTTGCAAACAGTGTGGGGAGTGTTCGTTACCAAACTAATGTGATCTCGGCAGTTGGAGCGAAAGGGTAGCGAGGACCTTTATCATCGCTGCCAGTTTCCCCCGATTCTGTTCCGTCTCAGGACCCCCTCCCCTGTCACTAGTCATTCCTGCAAGTTTGGAGGGAAGTGGTTCGCTGGGGCGGTGTGGATGCCACGAACCCGCAGGCTGCGGCAGACCGACTGAGTCCCTGGTCTGACTTGGGATTGCGCTTGGCAATGACAAGGCTCGACGACTCTCGCTTCGTCTTGCCCTCAGAGCGTTTGCCGCGGAGGGGTTGTCGTTTCGTTCAACATCGCACGAAGGGTCTTGGGTCAGAATCTGCACTTGGAGTTCTGTGCCCATTCTCTCCGTGTATTGCCTTCCCTGCAACCAGGCGGACGGTGGTGAAGCCCGGTCTGGGTTGCAATGGATCATCGCAAGTGGCGAGTTGCCTTCACGTGGAAATCGTGTCTGCGTTGAAGCCAGGCTTGGTGTGATGGGCTGGACTTGGGAGGAAAGTCGGGTCTGACACCTGCTTGCATCCTGAGGGTAATTTGGGGTGGGGTGGGGGAAGAGAGACCAGCGCATAACCTCGTCACCTTAAAGCTGGCATTCAGCCACCAGGTTCAGTCTCTCCACCATCAGACTCCTCAACAATAAACTCAATCAGGGGCTCAATTAAAGACACTTTTGCACTTTATTGGGATGTTTTTACCTTGTAGCTCACAGTCAGTTGGTTTACATCTCGACGTCGTGCAATTTTCTTTAACACTACCAATAAGTTGTAATTCATGCAGGGAAAAAAGAATCTCCGGGTTGTATGTGAAGTCACGGATGTACTCTGTCAAGAAATCTGTGGAGGGGGGCTTTTTGCCATACAACAAAATGGCTATTCGTAGGGATCCAAGCACTGATTCAAATCAGATGTATGAGGTGGGATGGAATTCAAATTGGGAATAAATATGGAGTGTTGGTATTTGCATCTTTGGAAAATTCGTTTTGCATCTCTCACTATCGCTGGGATTTGGACAATTCATTTTATATTATACAGTGTGTGTTATCTTGTGCTTGTGAGCATACAGGAGGAGGCAAGTTGGCCCTTCATTTTAAGGGAATAGTTCCTCATTTATAGCACAATATATCCATGATTGTCACTTTGTCTCGAGTAAAATAACTTCATTACATGATTGCAGAAGAGAATATTTGTGTTTATGAATGCAACTTTCCCAGTTGTCTTTGTTCTCATGTTACATACCAGATAGCAGCGATTTTATAATTGTATTTAAAATATTTAGGTGTTACATAATTATTGATTAATAATCAATCTAATTTAACTTATCTAAAATTAACTAAATTTATATACAATTATTTAACTTAAACTCTAATTTTAACTGCATGAATATATTGGTGTGTTTGGAAAACCCCAAGCCACTACAGATCAAAGCTCAATCCTTGGAAGGTAGTTCAGATTCAGAAATTCAGTGATGACATGTGGGTTTGAAATTGACGTGACATGCTGGCCTTAAGATGGGTGAGAGACGCAGGCTTTAAGATGAAGTTAGCAGTTCCTGAAGTGGGTGAAAGAGACTGGGTGTGACAGAATGTCACATTCTGGAAACCCTTGTTGAAGTGCTTCAGAGAAATGCCCTTTTTAGATGAGTGTCTTCTTCAGCAATTAGAATCATTTTTGTGGGTCAGTCGTGGTAGAGTGTAGTATTTCTTCTGCCTATAGAACCCTTTTTGTTGGTGAGTCAAAGTGATCTCTCATTCCTCTATGACAATTTGCCTATAACCACACAATGAAGCCAAGTGGGTTTCTCAATCCCACAAAGGAGGTCAAAGAGCTTATTACTCTTGTTCTGCTTCCTTAAAATGGCCTCCTTAGCACTCTTTTCAATAAGCTGGTCACATGGTCTCTGCACTTGGATTCTTCAGGGCTCCACAAATATATCTAATAGAACAGTGGTTCCCAACCTTTTACTTTCCACTCGCATACCACTTTAAGTATTCCCTAGGCCATAAGTGTTCTGTGATTAATAAGGGATTGCTTAAGGTGGTATGTGGGTGGAAAGAAAAAGTTTGAAAACCACTGTTTTAATCATTCCAAATTGATTCGTTATGTGCACACTTTCATAATTCCAAAGGAAATGGGCCAATGACAATTTTTCTCAAGCAAAATATTTCCGTAATCATTAGGTCCAGAGCAGTGATTCTCAACCTTTCCTTCCTACTCACATGCCACCTTAAGCAATCACTTACTAATCACAGAACACTTATGGCACAGGGAATACTTAAAGTGGTATGTGAGTGGAAAGAAAAAGGTTGAGTCTAATTCGATGAGTGTGATGTGTTCCCATTTTTTCAGTTCATTTTATTGTCCCTTTAAGAGAACAGATTTAACAAACTGCCTACAGGATTTAAAGTGACTGTGAAACTAGCTGCAAGCTTTGAACATCACGTTCCTTCTATTGCAGTGGTTCCCAACCTTTTTACTTTCCACTCACATACCACTTTAAGTATTCCCTGTGCCATAAGTGTTCTGTGATTAGTAAGTGATTGCCTAAGGTGGCATGTGAGTCGGAAGGAAAGGTTGAGAATCACTGCTCTGGACCTAATGATTACGGAAATATTTTGCTTGAGAAAAATTGTCATTGGCCCATTTCCTTTGGAGTTATGAAAGTGTGCACATAGCGAGTCAATTTGGAATGATTAAAACAGTGGTTTTCAAACTTTTTCTTTCCACCCACATACCACCTTAAGCAATCCCTTATTAATCACAGAACACTTATGGCCTAGGGAATACTTAAAGTGGTATGTGAGTGGAAAGTAAAAAGGTTGGGAACCACTGCAATAGAAGGAACGTGATGTTCAAAGCTTGCAGCTAGTTTCACAGTCACTTTAAATCCTGTAGGCAGTTTGTTAAATCTGTTCTCTTAAAGGGACAATAAAATGAACTGAAAAAATGGGAACACGTCACACTCATCGAATTAGACTCAACCTTTTTCTTTCCACTCACATACCACTTTAAGTATTCCCTATGCCATAGGTGCTCTGTGATTAGAAAGGGATTGCTTAAGGTGGTATGTGAGTGGAAAGAAAAAGGTTGAGAACTACTGAGTTAGAGGGTCACGTTGCAGTTGAGATTCTGCATTGCTTCACATTCTGAATAGGCTAATTATTCGGTCTTTGGCCTCGTGTATTTTTTCGGGGTGGGGTGTTGGGGGGGATCATTTGATGTCTGTTTGATGACAAATTTGTGAAAATCAATTAAATAAATGAGAAGTTGAACTAGGCTCTGATTTTTTTATTTGAAAGTGATGCTATAACTGTGTTCATTGAATCCTGATTATAGAAATATTTAAAATGCAGGTGTGTGTAGTTGTGCATGCGGATATTGTGGGCGTGTGTGTAGATCAATCTATCTATCTAGTTTTCTTGTTGCTGAATGGACAGATAAAAGTCGTGGCAGAAAGCCCTTCTGTCCTTTTAATTTCATCACTTGCCAAATTGACATTTTCACCATATCTTAGTAAAAGACAATAAACAAAACTGGACCACCTTTAGATTTGCTTTTCAGATTTCTTTTGGAATTAGAGCTAATTTGCCACATTTAATATGTAATTACCATTAATATAGTAGATTTGATGTGCTCTAATCTCTCATTGACAGTACATCTGGCACTAAGAAATTTAATACTAAATATGTATTTGTGGCATTTAGGTGACATTATGATGTTGGGAGTGGCAGTGCCTGCTAATGGGTTGAATTAGTTAAGTACATTTTCACTTTTGAAATAAAAATCCAGGCACTCTTTATTAATATATTTAAGCAGTTCTACATGGTGAAGGATGTGGAATATGTAGCTCTTTGAACCTAATTTCGAAGCAAAACAGTGTTGTTAATTTTGCATTCAGAATGAGACCAATTGAATTAATTCCCTGGCATTCAACGGCCTTGTATTCTTTTTCCTCATGCTTGAAAGTTTAAATAAGTAAAGTTATCATTCAATTTGTGCACCACAGGCTAGTAACTGTTTTTGCACGAAGTGAAATGTAATGTAAATCTTCCATTTCTGTGCTGGATCACAGTTGAACAATGATCTTGCATATTTTGATTTGCTGGTGCATTTTGCATCAAACGCAAGGTCAAAAGTGTTTTTTGCATTCTGGAAATGTGTCCTTCAGCCCAACGTAAACAAGTTGTCTTCTTGAGATAGTCAAATTTACTTGCATTTGGCTCGTATCACTGAATCTTTCCCACTCTTCTGTCTGTCTAAATGTCTTTTTTAAACATTGATTTTACCCACCTGTATTGTTTTTTCTGGCACCTGTATTGTTTTTTCTGGCAGCTTTCTCCAGATGCCTACAAGCTTCTCTGTGGAAACATGCACCCTTCAGTGTCCCTTTTAAATATTTCCACTACCCACCTTAAATATGTGCTCTCTATTTTTGAGAAAAAAGACTGTGACCATTCACTTTATCTATTCCCCTCGTGACTTTATAAATTTAATTCTACAGTTCAGGGATCAAAATCTCAGCCTATCCACACTCTTCTTACAACATTCCTGTGATTTTTGTTTTCTATAACCTTTCCAGCTTAATGACATCATCCTTTGGCTGGGTGACCAGGACTGTGCACAGTACACTCTTGTCCGGGGTTTGAACAAAATTCGTTCTTGCTGAATTTGTAAATAAGTTGGGACAGGTACATATGGTTCTTATTTAGTGTCAGTCAAATGTTTGTTTTGTTTTTAAAAAAAATTAAATAAACTGTTCTTAAAAAAAGAAAAAAGATCATGGTTAAAAGTTAACACTTCCTCTTGTTCCATTGATGTCTTGCACACCAGAAGGGACATTTGTAAGTAAAAGTTGTCTGTAAGTCGGATGTTTTTAACCTGGGGTCTCCTATTGTGGTCTCACCAATGGCTTGTACAGTTGAAATGTGACATCCCAGCTCTTGTGCTCAGTGCCGTGACCAATGAAGACAAGCGTATTCAACACCCTGACTACCTTTGTCACCACTTCGAAGGAAAGTGGGTGCTTGCGACCACCTGAACCTTTGGAGAATAGCATGCAATAGTTCACAAAGATTTTGCAAAACCCCATTGTGTTTCTTTTGCTTGGCATTCATGCCCTCATCAAAATGGCAAACTCATCAGAAGGATTAGTTTATGTTGATCCATGATTAAATAGCCTTGAATTGGATTGCGTGGGCTAGTGTTGCTTTTTAATCTTGATGCTTTGTGTGGAATATTTCTACTACAATAAAGGCACTTTTTTGTTCTTTTGATCAAAAAGGATTTTCATTTGGCTTATCACATTGCATTCTGCTTTTTCCAGACATTTCCCCTTTTTGCTACAGAACTGGAGCAATGTTTGGGTATCTGTCCACTGATGCTAATAAAATTGTTGGCATATGATAGTATGGAGGTGAGCTGGACACCTGATATCGCTGGCAGCTGCTTAAAGTACGTTGACAGTGTTTAGACTTGGAGCCAACAGAACACTTGATGTCTTGGGCATGATGGCCTTAACGTGGGCAACATGGCAGAGCTGGGATTTTTCCCTCACGACAGTTAATTTTCTGTTTTCCTTAGAATATCTGTTTTTCCTAAACACTAGAAATTAATTTGAAATTGGGAAAACCTGTGCTTCCAGATGCTTTGAATGCCCTTAGTTCACTGTTTAATTTAAATTGTTAACTTTTTTTTTCT
This sequence comes from Narcine bancroftii, assembly GCF_036971445.1. Lineage (NCBI taxonomy): Eukaryota > Metazoa > Chordata > Chondrichthyes > Torpediniformes > Narcinidae > Narcine > Narcine bancroftii. Next base: position 18,231,893 of record NC_091482.1, on the reverse strand, counting down.
CGGAGAAACCTGTGTACTGTACCAATAATTAAAATGCAGGATTCATTCACTCCTTTAATCCTACATTCTTAACTTGGATTTAATTTCTTCATTGTAAATGTCATTCTATAATCTTCATCTACTTTTTTCTTTGGCTTGGCTTCGTGGACGAAGATTTATGGAGGGGTAAATGTCCACGTCAGCTGCAGGCTCGTTTGTGGCTGACAAGTCCGATGTGGGACAGGCAGACACGGTTGCAGGGGAAAATTGGTTGGTTGGGGTTGGGCATTTGGGTTTTTCCTCTTTTGTCAGTGAGGTGGGCTCTGCGGTCTTCTTCAAAGGAGGTTGCTGCCCGCCGAACTGTGAGGCGCCAAGATGCACGGAAATCAACAGATAAATCATCATTTTTGGTTTCTTGTGGGCATGAACAATGCCAGCAAAACCACATTTAACATTCATCCCAAATTGTTCTTGATGGTGACAACAAGCTGCAAATTGGTCACACAAACATTTCTTCAGAGAAGGTGCTTTACGGTGGTGTTCAGAATTCTTGGATTTTGATGTGGTACTGAAATGTGGTACATTTCTCCGAAGGCGATGTTGTGTGACTTAGAGAGGAATTTACCAGCAATGTTCTTCCTATGCACAAAACAGATGTAATATTACACAAAATTTGCTTTCGTCTGCCTTAAGGCAGACAGATTCGCCATCAGTCGAAATTGCCGGGAGCCGCTTGCAGTCAGAGAGAGGGAAGAAAAAGAGTGCCCCCCGCCCCTGCCCCCAGAGTCCTGAATCTCCATGGATTCAGTTCCAGTGCTCCCCCAGCCTCTGCAGCCACATAGATTTCAGTTCAAAGGATTGGCACCGTAAGTTCTAGATCTGAATCTCCAACGCCATCACGAAGCCTTCCATGCCCTCAGCGCCCTCATGAAATCTGGTTCTGATGCCTGGTATCCTTTCAAACAGCCTCGAGCCTGTTTCCAGCAGACTGCAGCCTGTGTGGGTTCCTTGTCTCAAGTCACCAACAGCACGAATGTTCTTCAGCTGAAGAAGCCATCAGTGGTTCGCCGCCATGGTCATAGTCTCATAGGATCATCTCCTCTGTTTCTCCTTCTCCCTCTCAAACTGGTTGTTGGCGGGGGGGGGGGATTTCTCCCAGTTCTCTGGTGCCCTGCGCTGGTCCTCTGCTTCTCTGAAGTCTGAAGCCGCTTGAGACTGCTGCTGTATACAGGTGTTACCATCTTGGGCCCGGACCTCGCAGTTGCAGGATTTAAAAATAAACCACCGTTGGCTCCTTTAACAGGCTGTTTAAAGCCTTTACGGAGAAGTCGGTAGTTGGACTAGGTGGTAGAGCCCTGCGAAGCAGTGTTGTGTCTCCTCTCCGTGGATCCACATCTGTGGCAGTTTTCCAAGTTACTGCAGGGAATTTTGAATGTGTTATTCATTGACCAAAAGTGCAAGCTAGAGGTGATGGATGAAGTGTGCATTAAGTGCATTGTTTTGTCTTGGAGTTTTATGTTGCAGTGGTGTTACAGCTGCACTGATTGGGAAATTAGTTGATAACATTACACTTGTGGTTTGATGGAATGGAAATGGTTTGCAAAATCGGGCATTGAGTTTCCCACTGCACAAGTGATAACCTGTAACCTACTGACACCCATAATATTAGCTATCCAAGTAAGCTACTGGTTAATGGTGATAGCCTCAACACAAACACAGTGATATTGGTGGTGATGGTGACACCAGCGACAGCCAAGAGTAACAAGTTACAGTTTTGCTTGTTGGAGATGGTTATTTGCCAGCATGTGCATGGCGTAAATATTACTTATCCTGGATGTTCCCCTGATCTTGCCCAATGCAGGCAAAAGCTGCTTCATTATCCGTGGAGATGTAACTGAAATGGTGCATCTGTCCAGGCAAATTCATCGTTGACTCCACCGTATGTGATAATGATTTGAAATGCAGGAGAGAGATTGAAAGTTTGCACGGTGCCAAGAAAACCCCTCTCTCAACATCTATAAGATGAAGGAGAATATCATTCCCTTTAAGAGAAGGGGAAGGTGTCTGTGCCAATAGAGCTGAGCTGAAATAGAAAGAGAAGATGACTTCCAAGTTCTTGGTAAATTTCTACAATGAACTGACTTGGGTGATGTGGTGATCAAGAAAGTGCACCAATGCCTTTACTTTCTAAGACGACCAATGAAGTTCAGCATGTTGCCCTTGTTCCACTACAACATCTGCTAGTGCACCCAATGGCATCACTGGGGTTGGTGTCACCCAGTGCAGTAACTCATAGTTTCACCACCCTCCCCCCCCACCCCCCCCCCCCAAATTACTACCAGTACTTCATTCTCAAAGAAATTATTGATATCGGTTCACAAATACTAATGACCACAATATTACTACTAAAACGCCATAAAATTTAACAAAAGCAGCGACTATAAAAACACCAGCAACAACAAAAACAACAGCACGTGCTTGTAGCGCGCACAGACAAAACTCGATGATTTGAAGCATCTTTGTAATCAGGTTATAATGACAGCTCTGACCAGACGAAGCACATTAGAATGTTCAAAAAGTAATTTGGCATAGGGTTTTAGCCTTATAAGTATATTGATGCATGCAAGCTGGGCTTTTGAAAAATGTTTTTGCTGCTATAACTAACTGCAGGAATATTTTGTGAAAAAAATTTATGCTGAAACATTGCACACAAATTTTATAGACAGTCATTTTGGTGTCACCCCTTTCTGATGGTGACAGGTGGTGTGGTCCACACCCCGCTAGAGATGCCAGTGAGTGGACCATCAAACATTTACTTTCATCACAGCGTGGAATTGCAGCTGGTTTGCTCAAGATTGGAAAAAGCTACAGAAAGTAGTGAATGCCGCTCAGTACATAAAGCAAACTCCCCCCCCCCCCCCCCAGCTGACGTTGTACCACAGACACAATCTCTTCTTTGCCCCTTCCATTGCGGAGGAGGCTCGAGTGTGAAAGCACACACCAACAGGCTTAAAGACAGTTTCTTCACTTTCTTGGATGAGCCCCACAACCTGCTGCCCTTTCCTGGTACCAATTGTAGTTTGTAAATTTACTCTACACGGCTGTGTTAATGTTAAAGATAACTTGCTAGTTTACTCACCAAATGATAATTTTCTTTTTACTAGGTAAAATGTGACAAATGAGCTTCAACATGATACTTCCACAGGCATTGAAGTGTTGCCATCTTCTTCACTGTTTAGTTTGATTCCAATTAGTGGGAAATTTCCCTTTTATTTTCAGTGACATTTTACCCTGGATCTCTGATGTTATTGGAACCAAATGCTGTCTTGGTGTCAAGCACCTCATTTCTGCCATGTCTCAAGAAGCAAGCTTCTGACTATCAAACGAGTCACTTTATTTATTTCTCTGCTGGGTTTAAAGTTTTTCAGCGTGTTTTTTTAAAAATTTCTTGTCACACCTCTTGTTGAAATAGTGCTTTGTTCTGTTTATTAAGGAGCGAAGGATGACTTGTAATGGAAATCTGAAATTAGCAAATGTACAAAATACTTGGCAGATCATGGAGTATGTGTGGGAAGAGTTGACATCGGGACGGACAAAAAAAAAATCATGGACCCAAAACTCTTTCTCTCCTCATAAGCACTGCTGAATATTTCTAGCATTTGCTGTTTGTATCCCTGTTCCGTTGATGTCTTTTTAAATGGCGCACAAGCTATAAGTTCTATCGATTGGACAAAATAAACCCTCTCCTATTTCTCGTGTCGTATTTTATCAGTTCTATGCATTTACTTTGTCAGTGAGTAGGAGAATTCAGTGTATGTCGAGACAATTATGTAACAGGTCTAAATTCACTATAATTCTATATTTGTGCATGTGTACATTTGCAGAATTCAGTGCATGGACCAAGATGTGTTATGAACCATTCTTGCAGAGTAGTACTGTGCAATTAATGAGTAGGCCTAACTTCTTCTCACTGCTATCTTTGGGCAGAAGGTACAGAAGCACCTTCAGGTTCTTTTTTTTCCCCCAATGACTTAAACCTCCCTTGTTACACTGCTTCAACACCACAGGGCTGTCTGCACAATTGCACAATCATTTTTATTTTTGTATTCATTGACTTTTTAATTCAATATGTGTATATTACTGTAGTTTTTATTGAAGTACTGTTTGGCTGCAGTAAGGAATAATTTTGGTGCATATGTACATTGTCCAATGTATTTGTTATTGAATTAAATTGGCTTATGTTTCTAATTGTAACAAAGAGAACAGTAGTTGTTAATTTCTCCAATTCGAGTAGAAATTGTACTGTTGGCAAATCTATCTGGGACATGTCCATCTTCTTAGTGGTGGTACTAAATGGAGGATTTTGGCTCTCATAACTTAAATTTAATGTGCTTACCAGGCTTTTTAATATGTATTCTGTTATAATCCTCTGAAATATGAGAGTAGTTATAATTAGAAACCTCTGCTCATCTTGTGATTCTTACTGAACCACAGCTTACTCGCTTTACCTAGTTGTAACAAACCCAACTTTCCATCTGATGCAAAATGTGTGATCAGAATGGTGCTTCTCTATCTGACGGACTGTGATCGTCTTTGAAGAGTAAGATGTGCTCATTGTTTACTTTTTTGAGGGGAAATGGGGAATGAAAGAAATCTGTCGAAGTAGCATCAGTTGGACTGAAGAAAAAATCACTCCATCTATTTGACCTGTGTTACATACCAGAGAGCAGCAATCGAAATTAACCCAGATGGTGGTGTATTTAAAATAATATTTTTAATTATTAATTAACAATGATGTGACACTTCAATTTATTTACACTTATCCCCCAATGTGTGTGTGTATGTGGGGGGGTGGGGGGGAACACTCCAAGCCACGACAGTTCAAGGCCCAATTCTCGAAAGACAGATCCAAGTTCATTTTCGGAAATTCATTGTTGACACGTGGGCTTGAAATTGATGCAACATGCAGGCTTTAGATGAAATTAGCAGTTCATGAAGTGGGGGGGGGGGGGGGGGACAGAATGTTGATTAACTCATTACACTCTTGTTGAGATGCTTCCAACAAAATGTCCTTTTTAGATGAGTGCCAACCAAAACTTCCCTTTTCTTTGGTGTAGGGGACACGAAGCAAGTGATGCCTACAATGCTTCCTTCTTCATGTATCTGCCATTGACTCTCTGGTTACCATCCAAGCCCTATTTTCTTCTGCAAGTAGAACCTTTTTGTGCATCAGTCGAACAAAAGTGACTTTCACTCTTTTTGGTCATGGAGTGGTCTTCTCATTCCTCTATAACTAACAGGAGGAGATCAGATTGCAGGATTGGCCTCATACATGGTTATAGACAAAGTACTTCTTCAGAGAGCTGTTTTCTCCTGTGCTGTCTCCTTAAAATGGCCCCAAACCAAGCTGTGCACTGCTTTTTCAATATGCTGATCACATGATCTCAGCACTTGGGATTTCCAGGGTTTCTCTCCTCACTCTGCAAATGTATGCATTTAGGAACATGCTGTCTTCTAAGCCTGCTGCAAGTTCACAGTCAATTTCCAAAACACGCAGGCTTTTGTTAAATCTGTTCTCTTAAAAGTGGCAGTCCCACACAAATGGAAATGACCTAAAAAATGGGAGCATGTCACACCTGACACTGTTCTGCTCTGGATGAAGTCCAGAATGGGCAAAGAAACTTTTTTTTATTTGGAACTTGGCTTCAACTGCAATGTTATCCAGAGAAATATGGATTGCTTGAATAACTTTAGTTATCCTGTCACTAACAACATGTGAAAGATTTGGTTAGATTACAAGTTCTCATTGATTGCTCACGTTTGATAAAACCACTTATCCCATTCAACAAGATTTGAATTGCATTTATTGGGTAATTTCTGTTGTAGTTAATTTATAACCTAAAGTGGGTATTTTTAAATAATGTACTTTTTATAAAAAGTATGCCACAATTCATCAGTTGTGTATTGCCTGTGCTTCCTACACAAATTTGATATCTTATTAGAGAAAGTAATCTGGGTGTGTTGCTTGTGTGTATTGATTGTTGGAAATCTGCAGATTGAGAATTGTCCCCTGGAGTCATGTGTCTAGCCGCCAAAAGAAATTGGTACAAAGAGTAGGTGACCATCCATAAACAGGGTGAGAATCGATGGGGCTATTTGTGGGAGAAAATGTAATGGTCTCCTTGTTGTCGGTCAGCCACTCGTAATGGGGGCCACGGCATATTTAAATAAAATCCTTGTTTTCTTCTCACCTTGTGTCACATGAACAATTTTTGTTTTTTTAGGTAGTTGGTAGGTGAGAAGTACAGAAAGAAAAGCTAAAACTTGGCTGCTTCACAGGGAAGAGGGGCCCATGAGGAGAGTTCGGGGTGGGGGGGGGGGGGGTCATATCCAGGAAAAAAAACAGGTTGAGAATGGCTGGTGGAGGTGATGAGGCCAAAAATGGCGAGGAAAGAAATCAATCAGCAGCGACTACAATGAATTTGAAAGTTGGTTGTCGATCTTGCGAGAACCATTTTCAGATAGAAATTTTAGGTGATTGATTGCGGGGAGTTTATAATCAACAAGAAAGTCTTTATCTATGTTGCCACTCTCTCTAATTCAGAATGCTTTGCTGTTTCCCAAGTATGAGGATTCCGGATTTGAAAAAGTGAACACAAGGTTTTGTGAATGGGATGCCAAATCCCAAAGACTATGCTTTCTGATGCAAACCATCAAGTAGGCAGGACTTTTAGATTTTGGACTTAGATTTCAAGGAGCTACATTCTCTACTATGGCGCAAGACCTCCCTAGTTTTTAGTTCATTGCCCTGCTTTTAAAAAAAAGTCCATTGGCGTTTCTTCCCCTGTGCTGCCAACAAGTAAAGATTACATTTCCTCTGCAGGAATACTTGCAGGCAATTGGAATCCTTGAAGATTATTGGACCCGTAACTCATCAGGTGCTATCTTTGTCAGTGAATGTTCTTTGGTTTGGCAAGCTTTTATTCTTTTTCCATAAGAGCTGAATTATTGCTAATGTTCTGGCCCATTTAGCAAGAGAAAAGATGAAAGTTGTCAATGAAGGCAAGAAATAGTTATCCATTATCCACTTCACTCCTGTTTAAAACAAAAAAACACACAGAAATGAAGAACTAGATGGAGATACAGTAAAACCCCTGGCATCTAGCACCTCTGGGGATTAGTAGATGCTGGAGAAGAGAATTTTCCAGTTGCTTGAGATTTGGGTGTTGTGTGATGGGCAAACTAAATAGCGGGGCGCACCAATTTTAAACTTCCGTTTTAAAATTTCCACTATATTTTTGCCAGTTGCTTGAGGCTACTGGTTGCTTGAATTCTGGTTAACAGCAGTTTTAACTGTATTTTGCAGAATTGCATGTAACATAAATAGTTTAAAGGAATGATGTAGCAACTCGCAGAGATCTGGCTACAAATTGACTGCATGGGAGCAAAATATTCCAAAAATCAGAATTGCACACAATTCACAAGGTGTGGCCTCACCTGTACCCGGTACAGTTGCAGCAGAACCTCACCTTGAAGTGGCTATTGACCAAACGTTGGAGTGGATACAAATGTAGATTGAAGATTGATTAATTTACAGAAAACAAGGTGAAGAATAAATGGGCCAATTCTGGGATGGTGAGATGATTAGGGTGCTGCAGGGGTCAGTGCTGGTGAACCACTGCACTTCACAATCTACACCAATAACTTGGATGAGAGGATCATGTGTAATATATCCAGATTCACTGTAGATACAAAGCCTGGTGCCTTTGTGTTGTGAAGAGGATGTGGTGAAGCCACACTGGGATATGGACAAAATTAATGAATGCAGATGTGAGTGATGAAATTTTAAGCAAGAAGATTGAGGAAAAAAATTAAGTGAAATGTTCTCAATGGCGAGAAGTTTAATTGTGTTGACATTTGGAAGGAATTGTGTGATTTTTGCATCTTAATCATTGAAAGGTAACATGGCAGTTACAAGTGAACATTTAGTGAATTAAATCATAATCAATTATGGATTGCTGAAGGATTTGTGTGCAAGTGTAAAGTTTTCTTTTGGCCATAGTGAGAAAACACTTTGGAATACAGTATTATATGCAGGTCCCGTCTCCCTCTCTAAGGAAGGATACGTTTGTGATGGAAAATCTTCACTGCACCAGATTAATTTCAGTGAAGTATGTATTGGAAGAAATTTAGTAGACAGAACTGATATTCATTTTAGTTTGAAAGTATGGACAGCGATTTTATTTTTTTTAAAATTGCTGGGCTTGAGCAGGTAGATGTAGAATTGATATTTCTTATGGATGTGTTAGCTTGAACTATGGGCCACAAATTCAAAATAGAGAGTAGGCTCATTCAGGTCCAAGGTGAGGAGAAGTCTTCATCTAGAATGTGGTAAATATTTGACATTCTCCACTGTAAGGTAAAACATCATGAGATGGGAATGTGTAGGGAGTTACCCTGTACAGGGCAGTAACAAGAAGGGGAGGTGTCCTTGTACTCCTGTTAGGTAAAACATCATGAGATGGGAATGTACAGGGCTGTAACAAGATGTAAATGCATCCTTGTACTTACAAGATAAGAGAGACATTGATGGATTGAGAGGCAGGAAGCTAGCAGGGAAAGGATAGCAACAGTTTTAGTCATTGGACAAGTAATGATATGATGATGTTCTAAGCATGTATCCAAGGGTATAAAAAATCACCATTTTGCTGATAACGGCAGAATGCATTCTCCGACTAACTTTGTTAGTCGCAAGTGTTACAATCCGGTAATAAAGAACAAAGAACCCTGATTTCGACTCAGCCTGGTGTTTGTCTCACTCATTCATGAACAAAGCAGACCTAACACCACCCAAGAGGCCTGTAGAGGCTAAATCACTGAATACGTTGAAGTCAAAGAGTGATATATATATATATATTACTATATATGAAGGTAATCAATGGAAGAGACACTATGGGTTCGCTCAGGTAAAAGATCATCCCATAAACTAAAGAATTCCATGGGGTGATCTTCAATCCCAGCGCCACTTGACAGATCAGACACGGGACCAAATGCTCCTTTTTTTTTCTTTTTAGTGGCAAGAAAATGTTCATTAAAGCAGTGAAGTTTTGATCCCAAAGGGTTATTGGTTTGCTTTTAGATATCCTGCTGTGTTGAAGGTGTTTTATGGAGATTTTCAGGCCAAATTTTTTGATGATGAGGTTAAAGCTTTGTCCTTCGCTAATTCCTTGCCAAATAATTCTCAGGGTCTTGAGTTACAGAAACAATCAAAACTAAATGGTTCTCCAAAACGTAATGGGAATGGGAGTAACAAGAGAAATGGTAGAAATCCACATCCGATATGGAAGGGAGAAGAGGATCCACCTACTGTTGCAATTGATGTTCAGGATCAATCTGGTGGAGGTAGAGGATTGAATTATGATTGTTATTTAGGTGAAATATTGAGATATATGAATATCAGCTTCGGTGGGGGGGGGGGGGGGGGGTGGTGGATGGCACTATAATTTCTGAAGTCATCTGCCACTAGTGGTTTAGACCACACCTGGTCAATAGAGGTGGGTACCACTTTTGTGGGTCTTTTCTTTTTTTTCTCTTTTTGAGAGGAGCACTCTCAGTCTTGATGCAGGGACTGAACTCAAAGCTTCATGTGAAAAGTTTCTTACCTGATGCTATCAGATTTATGAACAGGACCCCCCCCCCCCCCACCCACAAATTATTAAAAGATGCCTGGAACTGTTTAGCAAAACAATTTCGTTTTGTACAGTTGCTGTAGCGGTTAGCGCAACACCTTTACAGCCCCATTGATTGGGACTGGGGTTGGAATCCCGCACTGCCTGTTTGTACATTCTCCCATGTCTGCGTGGGTTTTCCCCGAGGGCTCTGGTTTCCTCCCATCGGGTGGTGTAAGTTAATTGGGTGTAAATTGAGCAGCATGGACCTGTGGGCCAAAATGGTGCTCCCCGCTATTGTTGTATGTCTAAAAAGAAATGCTCGCTGCACTTTTGTTGTAACACCATCCTCTGTACTTCCGCTTATTGCAACACTTTCCCCTGAATGTTTGATTCTTGTACTACCTGTTATTCTGTGCACAGGTTGACTTTCCTGGAGAGCATACAAAACAAAGTACGTCTCGTTACCAGTGACAATGAACAACTGAATTCAGCATCAGCTGTCCCTTTGCCTTCATATATGCTGCTTGATCCATCAAATTATTCCAGTAGATGATTTTTTTCACAAAGGAAAGCATTTGAAATGTTCTTTACCTATAATGAGTCACGTGTGGAACATGTCACCCACCACGTGAGATTTATTCCTGTATTACATTAAAGGCACAGCTCAGTATATTTAATGAGGTTAAGTTCCCAGTTGTGCAGTTCTGGAAATGCAAAGTAGACTTCTGAATTTGCCACTGACACAATAATTTTATAACCATTCAATTTTGTGTTGATTGAGGTTCTTTTGACATGAAAAGAAGGCAGAGCAATGCTTGTTTATTTAATTTGTTTACCTTGCTGCCTCTTTAATGCAATCTGCAAGGTACAGGGAGCAGCCCTTCCTATTCCACCAAGCTCAAGGTATGAAAGATAACCATTAACATTCAGTTGCATGCCACTGTACACCTCAACATATTTTGTATTCCAACCAAATTAAAGCATTAGCTCTGATTGCTTTAGTTGATTTTAAAATTAGATTGTACAGCAATTCCCTTGATTTTTTGTATTCCTGATATTAAACCTTAATTTGAATAATTGATTTCTTCCATGATGAATCATTTTCTTGTTTTTAACAAGCTTGTATCTTAAAACTCTGTCTTTCTCTATCTTGCACCCATGCAATCAGATTGGCTTTAGTTGCTGATCAAGAACTATAGTTGGTTTGGATGTAACTGTACCAAATTTTCTTTAACATTCTCTGAAGAGAACAGTGGTCTTCAAGCAACTGATGTGGGTTACTGGTGGACTTCAACCCATTTTACACCTTCACAAGACCTTTATCTTCTGTAACTGTGTTTTGCTCAGCTTTTAACAAAAGTTTTCTGCTCTGGTACTGTATTTTATGAAGATATTCTTGAACGTTTAAGACAGCGAATCTCAACCTTGTTCTTTCCACTGACATACCTCTTGAAGTATCCTATGGCTAAGATGCTCTGTGATTAGGAAGGGATTACTTCAGGGGGTACGTGAGTGGAAAGAACAAGGTTGAGAACCATTGGTTTAAGAAAAGTTGTTAAAATGTGAGTTGATTAATTTTGCTGAAGGGAAATAGGATAGCTGGAATCTGAAATAAAAATGGAAGATGATGCCAATACTCCACAGATCAGCATCATCTGTGGAGAGAAGCGTTTTGGGTTGATGACCTTTCTTCAGAACTGGGAACATTTAGACATTGGCGTGTTTTAACTTGCTGAGAAGAGGAAATGGTGGAGCAAGCAAAGTGCCTGAGTTAGAAATGAGGAGAGACTGCCTTGACACTGGTTAATGGTGACTGTGAAGATGGTTTAATTGATGTTGACCTGTCTGGTGGAGGTGTAAAGAGAAAGAAAAACAAAAAGATAAATTGATGAGGTTTGCTAGAATTCCAAAATAAACATGAATGATGTAGAAGGGCAAAAAGCATAGGAGCAGAAATAGGTTATTCAGCCCACTGAGTCTGCCTCGCCATTTAATCATGAGGTAATCCATTTTCTTACTCATCCCCACTGCCTGGTTTTCTCCACCTAATCTTAGATACCCTGACTAATCAAGAACCTATCAATGTCTACCTTAAATACGCCTGGACTCCAGAATACCAGATGGCATTAACATCGACTTCTCCGGTTTCGGCTAGCTGACTCCCTTCTTGCCCATTCCCTCTCTTTCCTCTAGCTCTCCTCCCCTTTCACTCTCCTTTAATAGAGCCATTTCCTTCCTCCCCCCCCCCCCCCCCCACCCCAACCCCATTTGCTGGTGTGCTCTCTCTCCCATATCAACCTATTACCCCCAGTCCCTCTCCTTCACCATTTAGTTTGGGTGTCTGCCTACATTTTACTCACACCCGCTGAAGGGCTCAAGCCCAAAATGTTGGTCATCTTTGCTGTATAAAGTATACCGTTTTACCTGCTGTCCTGCTGTACTTCTCCAGCATTGTGCTTTTAGCTTTCATTCTTGCAAGCACATGGGTTTGAGAAAAGTTGGTTGGGGGGGGGGGGGTGTTAAAGTGGTGGAGAATTTGTATTAGCACGGATGGAGCATTGATCCATAAAGTTATGATATACCTATCATTTTGGAATTGGCACAGGAATTAGTCTTAGCTAATGGAGTAGAGTGCAGCTAGATTTGCTACTGATACAAGGAGTGATTGGTTAATAAGTGTTGAGGGGATGCAGCGCTATAATGGATTAAATGAGCTGGCAAGAAGGTTGCAGGCAGTGCAGAATACAGGAGTGGTGTCAGGTTATTTTTGTTAGAAGGTCGAATGGCAAAGCAAATAGAAATAATTTTTATTGGAGGCCTGAAAAATGTTTTAAAATAAAATTCAAGCATACAGAACAGTAACGGGGCCTTCTGGTTCATGAGCCTGTGACCCCCCCCCCTCCCCCTATACACCAATTAACTTTCAATCCCTATACATATTTGGAAGGGTGGGAGGAAACCAGAGCACCCACATAGATAGAGGGTGAACATGCAAACTTGTTTCAGGCAGGTCCTGATTTGAAACTGGGTCACTGGAGCTGTGATGGCAGTGCCACCTGAAGAAGAGGGTCTGGCGGTCCTAGTTTGTGAAACACAAATGCCTGGAATGCTGTTCCAGCAATTAATTTGGAAGGCTACTGGAATTTCAATATTGTAATGGGAGTGTATAAAAATCAACAAGTTTTGCTGCAACTTTACAGGGAGCAGGAGAATCTTCATTTAAAATGCCAAGTCACCTTCATTTATCGTTCGTACCATCCTTGCATGGCAAAGACGAGATGGTGTTTCTCCAGGACTACAAAGCATATTTATATAAATAAACGAATATAGGCTAGAAGTTAAAAACAATAAAATATTAAGATGTATACACTAAAAGTTCAAGGTACACCATTCACATATGTTCTGGGAATTCAGGAGGTTGATGGCTTGGGGGGGAGGAGAAAAAAAAAACTGTGGCCCAATCTGGACATTGGTGCCGTAGTGCTACAGTACCTCTTACCAAATGGCAGAAGGGAGAACAGTTTACCCAACGAGTTTTGCTCTTCAAATTTAAGGATGGATGCACTTGTGTTGGAGTTAGCACAGAAAAACAAGTTCCTGATGTTGATTCCTGGGATGCATTGGTTAACTTATCAAGAGAGTTGAGTTGGTTAGGTTGATGCTTTGTGAGAATAAGATGTAATATTAAAGGCATTTATAGATTGCAGGGATCTTTAACCTTGGAGGAGTATCCAGAACTAAAGGCATAGTTTCAGAAGAAGGGAACACCCTTTTAAATTGGAGATGAAGGGGAAATTCTTCTCAGGTTCCTTTTTATTGTCACATAATAATACATTAAAAGTTTTTTATATATATATATGATATACTTCAACTTTTGTCTGCGGTAAGGCAGACAGAATTGCCGAACATTGCCTGGTGCCCCTAACAACAGAAGAGAGCAAAAGGAAGTCCTTTCAGAGTTGCTGAGTGTCCATGGATTCACCTCCAGCACTCCCACAGCTTCTGCAGTCGCACAGACCTGTTAAAGTCATCGGAAACCTGAGCTCCAGATCCAAACTTCCAGAGGTCGTGGTACATGTAGGTACCAATGACATAGGGAGAATTAGAGAAGAGGTCCTAAAAAGTGAGTACAGGCAGTTAGGTAGGGAGTTAAAAAGAAGGACCGCAAAGGGGGTAATCTCTGGATTACTCCCTGTGCCACGTGACAGTGTGAATAGAAATAGAATGAGGTGGAAGATTAACACGTGGCTGAAGGGGTGGAGTAAGGGGCAGGGTTTTAATTTTCTGGATAACTGGGACCTTTTTTGGGGGAGATGTGACCTGTACAGTAAGGACGGGTTACACTTAAATCCCAGGGGGACCAGAATCCTGGCAGAGGTATTTGCTAGGGCTACTCAGGATCCTTTAAACTAGAATGGTTGGGGGGAGGGAACAAAATAGTACAGAGCAGTAAGGAGAAGGTTAGAATGCAAACAATGAAAGTTTGTAGTAAGTATTTGAATATGGATGGGCAGGTGATAGAGAAGGGAAATGCTCTGGAAGAAGATGAAGGGCAATTGGCAGGAAAAGTAAATAATGTTGTACTTAAAGATGAGGGAAAACAGGGATTAAAAAATGGGAAATCCCTGAAATTCATATATTTTAATGCCAGGAGTATTGTAAAAAAGGTGGATGAGCTGAAGGTGTGGATTGATACTTGGAAGTATGATGTGGTAGCGATTAGTGAGACATGGTTGCAGGAGGGATGTGATTGGCAACTGAATATCCCTGGGTTTCGTTGTTTTAGGTTTGATAGAGTCGGAGGGGCAAGAGGAGGTGGGGTTGCATTGCTTGTCAGGGAAAATATTACAGCGGTGCCTAGGAAGGATAGATTAGAGGGCACATCCACGGAGGCTATTTGGGTGGAACTGAGGAGTAGGAAAGGAGAGGTTACACTTGTAGGGGTGTATTATAGACCACCCGGAGGGGACCGAGACCTAGAGGAGCAAATCTGTAGGGAGATAGTAGATATTTGTGATAAGCACAGGGTTGTAATTATGGGAGATTTTAATTTTCCACATATAGATTGGGAAACACATTCTGTGAAAGGAATGGATGGGTTAGAGTTTGTGAAATGTGTGCAAGATAGTTTTTTACAACAATATGTAGAGGTGCCGACCAGAGAAGGAGCAGTGTTAGATCTACTGTTGGCAAATGGGATGGGTCAAGTGACGGAGGTTAGTGTTGGCGAGCACTTCGGGTCCAGTGATCATAATGCCATCAGCTTCAATGTCATTATGGAAAGAGAGAAATCAGGGCCAAGGATTGAGGTTTTTGATTGGGGAAAAGCTAGATTTGAGGAGATGCGAAAGGACTTGCAGGGTGTGCATTGGGACAATTTGTTTTATGGGCAGGATGTAGTAGAGAGATGGAAGTCTTTTAAAGATCAGATTTTGAGAGTGCAAAAGCTTTATGTTCCTGTTAGGTTAAAAGGAGGGGCAAAAGGTTTGAGAGAGCCGTGGTTTTCAAGGAATATTGGAAACTTGGTTCGAAGAAAAAGGGAGGCGTACATTAGATATAAGAAGCATGGAGTTAAGGAGATGTTTGAAAGATACATTGAATGTAAGAGGAATCTTAAGAGAGGAATTAGGAAAGCTAAAAGAAGGTACGAGAAAACTATGGCAAGCAGGGTGAAAACTAATCCAAAAGAGTTCTACAAATATGTTAATGGTAAGAGGAAAGCTAGAGATAAAATTGGTCCCTTAGAAAATCAGAGTGGAAAACTGTGTGTGGAACCTAGAGAAATGGGGGAGATATTGAACAGTTTCTTTTCTTCGGTATTCACTAAGGAGAAGGATATTGGGAGATGTGGGATAAAAAAAGCAAATTGGGTAAATATGGGGAATATAGAGATTACAAAAGGTGTAGTTTTAAGGCTTTTGAAGAATATAAAGGTGGATAAGTCTCCGGGACCAGACGGGATCTTCCCCAGGACATTGAGAGAAGTGAAGGAGGAAATAGCAGAGGCTCTGGCGGTAATTTTTCAAATGTCATTAGATATGGGGATAGTGCTGGAGGATTGGCGCATTGCGCATGTGGTTCCGTTATTTAAAAAGGGTTCAAGGAGGAAGCCTGGCAACTATCGGCCTGTAAGTTTGACGTCTGTGGTAGGTAAATTAATGGAGAAAATTCTTAGAGATAGTACTTATAAACATCTGGATAGACAGGGTCTGATCAGGAGCACTCAACATGGATTTGTGGGAGGAAGGTCATGTTGACCAATCTGATTGAATTTTTTGAAGAGGTGACTAGGAGTGTGGATGAGGGTAGAGCAGTGGATGTTGTCTATATGGACTTCAGTAAGGCCTTCGATAAGGTACCACATGGAAGGTTAGTTAGGAAGGTGCAGTCTTTAGGTATAAATTTTGAGATAGTCAAATGGATTGAACATTGGCTGAAAGGGAGAGGCCAGAGAGTGGTAGTGGATAATTGTCTGTCAGGTTGGAGGCCAGTGACCAGTGGTGTGCCTCAAGGATCTGTATTGGGCCCATTGTTGTTCGTTATATACATTAATGATCTAGATGATGGGGTGGTGAATTGGATTAGTAAATATGCAGACGATACTAAGATAGGTGGAATAGTGGATAATGAAGAAGGTTTTCAAGGATTGCAGAGGGATTTGGGCTGCTTAGAAAAGTGGGCTGAAAAATGGCAGATGGAATTTAATGCTGATAAGTGTGAGGTGCTTCATTTTGGTAAGAAGAATCAGAATAGGACATATGTGGTAAATGGGAGAGCATTGAGAAATACAGAAGAGCAGAAAGATTTAGGAGTGACGGTACATCGTTCCCTGAAGGTAGAAACTCACGTGAATAGGGTGGTGAAGAAGGCTTTTAGTATGCTGGCCTTTATCAATCATTGCATGGAATATAGGAGTTGGGAGGTGATGTTGAGATTGTATAAGACGTTGGTGCGGCCTAATTTGGAGTTCTGTGTGCAGTTCTGGTCGCCTAATTATAGGAAGGATATAAACAGAGTGGAGAGAGTGCAGAGAAGGTTTACCAGAATGTTGCCTGGGTTTAAGCATCTGGAGTATGGGGAGAGATTGGACAGATTGGGTCTTTATTCTTTGGAGCGTAGAAGGTTGAGAGGGGATTTGATAGAAGTATTTAAGATTATGAAAGGGATAGACAGAATGGATGTGGATAGACTTTTTCCGTTAAGAGGAGGAAAGTTTAAAACAAGAGGACATGAGTTAAGAATTAAGGGGCAGAGGTTTAGAGGTAACATGAGGGGGAACTTCTTTACTCAGAGAGTGGTAGCTGTGTGGAATGATCTTCCGGGAGAAATAGTGGCGGCGGAGTCAATTGTATTATTTAAGAAAAGGTTGGACAGGTATATGGATGAGAAGAAGATGGAGGGTTATGGGCATTGTGCAGGGAGGTGGGATTAGAAAGGGGTGTTTGGTTCGGTGCGGACTAGAAGGGCCTAATGGCCTGTTTCCGTGCTGTAATTGTTATGTTATGTTATACGATCATGAAACCTTCAGTGCCTGATCCCTTTGGGAGCCCTTCTTGCACTTGGCACCCTTGCCAATCCTGGTTTCCTTGATCTAGCTTCTAGCAGCCCAAAACCTGTGTGGATCCTATGACTGCAAGTCACCAGCAGCTTGTATTCTGTGTGAGTGAGTCCTTCATCTGCTGAGCCCCTCACTGGTCGTTGCGGAGGTGACCTTCCCTGAACGGTTGTCTCCAATGCAGCTCCTTCTCAGCAAGGGTGTACTCCCCACCTCTGTTGCCCTGCGTTGGTCCACTGCTCCCCCAAAGTCTGCAACCCTTTGTGGTACGCTGCCCAGCACAGGCGCTGCCACGGGATTCACAATTTGGAGGAAAAAGTTGTTGAGTACTTTGGACCTACAAAGGAGTTGTGAGTTCTGTGGGAGAGAATGGGAAAGTGTTGATGAGCCCAATATTGAGTCCGTCCTGATCATATGAATGGCGATGCAGGCTCAAGAGACTGATTGGCACACTTGTGTTTCTGTTTGTTTTAGTGTGCAGTGATACCTGCAATCAGTTACAGTACTTGAGGAATATTGGAACAATGATTCACCCCCTGCAGTCTCTGAGCTAATTCACGTTCTCTGGTTTGATGAGCTTGTATTCTTCAAAATGGCAAAGTCAGTAGCATTCTGTATTTGGCCAAGAGGATTGCAGTGTGAGAGAATGGAGCAAGATGCACCTCAATTGCTCTGCACTGCAATATCACTCATTCTGTGGTATGAATCACCATGGTCTAATGCAGCCTCTTTTTTTTAGGCTCTCGTCCCCTAAGGACTCTGCTCAAAGTTTCCTGTAAAGTGTCAAGTTTAGTTGGTTTTTTTTGTACTCTCTCTCCTACCCCCTTCCCCTTGTTAAGGATTTAAGTCCATAGGTAAGGATTTAAGTCCATGGGGGTATAACCCACCTTGAGAATGGCTGATGTAATGGAATTGGTGAACCAGCTGAAATGGCTGCTTCTGGTTCACTGGTATCTTAATTTAAAATGAAATGTAATTCCATGTTTATCAATTGAAAATTATTATTATTTTTTAAAACAGACATTCAGCACGGTAACGGGCCATTTTGGCCTATGAGTCCGTGCCACCCAATTTACACCTAATTATATATATCAGCATGATTCTTTAATAATTCTGCTAATGCATAGGCAATGAATTTTTCACCAAATCATAACATTTTATAAAATGAATTGCAGTTTTTAAAATCGATCTGTGAAGGTAATTGCTGCTTTATAAATTATGAATGGAGAGAAGAACAGCATTAATCTCTTGATTTTTGTAAATTGTATATCTGCCTGCGTGAAAACAATTTAGAAAATAGTTTCAGTATGGATATAGGAAAATCTTAATCTACTTGAATAAATTTGGGATGCTTTTGGTGCACAGTGTGAAGTTCAACAGATTAGTTTTGTACCCCTGTACTGACCCTTCCAAAGCTTATTGTTGCCATTCTCATTTGCTTTTCTATCTGAACGAACATGAGAAGTTCTGGAAGCATTCACCAGGCCAGGAAGAACGAGTATTGCCTGACCTGAATATTTCCTACATTTCCTGTTTTGTTTAGATTTCCTACATCTGCAATATAGTAAAACCCCTTCTATCTAGAATTCAAGCAACCAGCAAAATAAAAGAAAATAAATTAAAAAAATTAAAACAAATAAGAACAAAATATTATGCAGATGGAGTGATGGTTTTCTGAGAATGTGACTGAAAATAAAGCAAAATGCTTTAAGGTTTATATATTCATGGAAGTGAAGTTTGTTCAGTATGAATTTTTGTCTTTTAAACAGTTTAATCTTTAATGCAGGTGTGTTAGGCATTATAAGAGCAACTAGAAAATGGACTTGCCTGGCATCAACCAATCCCCACAGGTGCCTGTTACCAGGGTAGGGTCGATGCCAGAATGAATTTTGGAGGAGGGCATTGGGTAACTGGGTGAGACATAGTCTGACAGTTGTAAACATGCTCAGTGGGGTTGTGGGGGGGTGGGGGTGCTGCTGGTGGTGGCCTACCTGCTGCGCGGACGTAAACCTCTTCCGTCCCTCTGATGTAGCAGCCAAAAACGCTGCTTTTATTGCGTGGAGAGTCACTGGCATGCTAGCCATGAGCATATGGGGGCGCAGCACCTGGCAAGGGGTGCCCATTATCCACGAATGCCCACCTCCTTGCAGACCGTGTTTTACTGTATGTTACTTGCAGTCAAATGGGATTTTAATTCTATATGTGCCTGACTCTGATCCTTTTCGGCATTGTTCAAAAGAAAGCTTTGTCTCTTGTACGTGACTTTCATTTTGCATTATGTGCTATACACTGTACATGAAGTAATTATTATTTTTAGACATTCTTTGAATGAACAAGATGCTAGGTATAGAAAATCGGAAGGATAGAGATGAGAAAAAGGTGACAATGCATCAGCATCTGTGAGAGGAGGGAAGGGAAATACAGTAGTGTTTTGTTTTGGGGGGGGGGTACTGGAATGCCATTGACCTGTAATGTTAATTGCTTCATCATGCACACATGTTGTCCTGGTCTGCCGTGCTGAGTTGTTCCACTGCGCCCGACTTATGGCAATTGCTTTAGGGCAGTGTCTGAGGATGTTCGGTGATTTTTGTTTTATTAGGATGAACTTGGATCAAAATCTTCATTTTTTTTTGAAGTCTTAATCCTCTTTTATATTTCTTGGAAAAGAAATCAAATCTCATTTAATTGCAGAAGATATTTTTAAGCAATGAATGTGCAGTCAATTAATAATTATTGAAGGCGAGAAGGTGAAGGTGGTATGGCAACACTATTGTCGGGGAAACAAAATGTACACTGGCATTAAAAATTCAATGGTGCATTAACAGCATGGCAGGCAGTCCATCTTCTCTGGGAGCTTCAAGTCTGCAAGGCAGGTGTTGCCTTTCAAAGCCCCTCACAAGTACTTGATTGGGAATCAATGAGAAGAGAATCCACCATTTTATTGTCATGGACAGCTTGCTGAAAGATTTGAAATGTACATTGTTGCTTTGCTCTAATGACCTAATAACGGCCCTTTGATTCTGATAACTTGCAACACTTACACATTTTGTAGCTCATTAGACCAATGGGTTTTGTGGTGGTATTTTCTGCAGTTCTTGTGCTAATTTATCTCAATTTGGTCAGTATTGAGGAAAAATATGGCTTGTGAGATAGAACACAATTAAGAGTAAATACAGCAAATGCAATGTGTGATACACTATCAATAATACCACAAGGCTGGAGTTGCAGAACGACAGGCTTTTAATACCATAAGATTTGGACCATGCTCCTCTTCTGGCACGAACTAAGGGACTTAGCTTAATTGCCTTTATTAGGGGATTCCAGGGGGTGGAGTCACCAGGAGGAGAAGGGCCTCCATGCATATAAACCATACTCAGTACAGTAACCAAGTAACAGTATGCAGTGTATATCCACAACACGATAGTGAAGTGTGAGGACATCTTTAAATAAAGCATTCTTTACCTTGAAGGATTGTTTGAACTGCAGTGTTATTTTTTTAAAGAGTTTATATTTGGAAGTAGCTCTTTGAATTTAGCTTTGAACTCAGAATACAGCAAAAGTCCAGAAATCTGGACTTCTCAAACTTTTAAAATTTAGCAGGCTTTTGTGCATTTGGATATATAAGTGCCATAGATGAGTAGAATGAACATTTTGTTTTGTACTTTGTATTTTATATGGAAAAAATGGTCAATAAATTATCAAAATTTACCTGTTCATCTCTTCTTTATTTTTAAATTTGTATTTTAAAAGTACTGTCCGATAATCCAGACGATCCAATCTCTGAGCTATCCGGATTTTAGGACTTCTACTGTATGATCAAATGAATGAAGTAGCTTTAAGTTTTTAGAATTTGGATGTGAAAGTCACATATTACAAAACACATGAATATTGACAATTAAAATGCAATGGAGAGTGATGTTGGAAGTCCTCTGCAACTGAACCATCTGGCCACCCCTTAAAGCCATTTTCACTTTAATCTTGCAATAATGCAGTGTAAACTTTTTTTGGATGTAATTGAATTGTGGAACAGAATATCTGATTGATCTGGATATTAGACGCCTTAATTTCCAGTGGCAAATGCAATGATAGATTGTGCAGATCAATAGCACAATGGGATGAAGCATTCCTGCTGTGCTGAGGGAAATTGATTTTGATAGAACAACGTAATTGATATCTGGAACTTGCAGTCATAGGTGGTGGAGTCAGATATAATGGTTATGTTTAAGAGACCTTTCGACAGCACTAAAATGTGCAAAATGTAGAAGGATATAGACCTAGTGCAGGCAAATTAAATTGGTGTAAATGGGCACAAAGGTCGTGTAGGTCTGGTGGGCTGAGAGGGTCTATACTCTGCTGTACAGCTGTGGAGGGCCCAGAGGCCCTTGACTCTGCTGTGCAGCTGTGATCCTGACTCTCCAGTTCATACCCAAAAGCCTTTTCACCACCTACAAGTTGGGAGTTGATTACTCCCTACTTCTCTGGGTGAGTTCAGGAATCTGTAAGAGACTCAACACTATTTATTGCAAAAGAGATAATTCCCTCCAGAGCTCATGCACAGTAGTTTCATTGTATATATCAGCAAAATTCTCTGCAATTACTTGTATATATCAGCAAAATTCTCTGCAATTACTTGCTTGGGCTACTCTGATGCCAAAATCAATGACCTCTAACATAATGACTGAGGCTTCAGGCACTCCAGAATACTGATACCTCCATGTTGGGTATAGATTGCAGGTCTTTTAATTTCACTGTGAAATACTGGACCTTCCCACCTAACAGTACATGGAAGACTCCACCAGAAAGATTTGAGTGGTTCAAGAAGGCAGGTGTGTTGTGAAGGGTCATGGCTGTCACATGACAGTACTGCCCCCTACCTAGTCGGAAGACACACCACCTGCTAATCAAGGTTTGGCCTTGCCCCATCCATTCATGCATAACTTGCCGTTGGCCAATTTAAATACCTTTGTACTTGGGCCATTGGCCTTTGTAATCATCTTGGCCTTACTGGCACCCAGCTGTTGGCTGCCTGTTAATTACTTGGGCTGGACTCTCCAGCATGCTTGTACTTGGCCTTGAGCCATTGAATAGGATTAACATTGCTGGCACTGAGCCATTAATCTCCTGCTAATGACCTGGGCTGGACATCCAGCACTATAAAAGATGCCATGTGTGCTTTGTTCTTCCTTTTTGCCAGCTTGGGACCATCCTGCTTCACTTCTGTGGAAGGGTGCTGGAGAAATTGTTGGTAAGATGTGCACTGTTAATAGGGTTGGGAGCATTTAATTAGTGTCCCTGGTAACATAGAGCCATTCCCTGCATTGAGTCAAGGGGTGGTGGGGCATTGTATTGATTTTTCCTTGATTATTGTATGTACCCAGTTCATTATTGTTGCCTCTGTTGCCATTTTCCCACGTTTGCCTTCTGTAAATAAAATCCTTTACTGTCAAAACTGTGTGTACATCGTCCTTGCCTTTGAGACCTACCAAACCTCTTTCCTCGCTTACAACAGCGGGTCACCTTGATTTCTTCTCTGGGCACTTGGGAATGGACAATAAATGTAGACATTACTGGAGAGGAGTGAAAGGAAAAGATGTGCAACAATTTTAAAACGCTGTTTCTTCCTGCATGTAGGGATGATGATTATAACGAGTTTATTGTCATATACATGATACAATGTACATGCACATCAAAATTCTTGATACACCTCAAATTATTTGTGAAAAAATTTAATAATAAACTTAATTGAATTTAAAAAAAAAGACAATAAATGCACAAGACGAATAGGATGTGAAGTTGTTTAATTCAAAACAAAAGTAGAAAGGAATTTTGTAATAAATTTGAATGGTTGGATATACAATGTCAGCCAATTATACATAACAATAATTCAAATTCACAACCACTTCCAACAATGAAACGTTGCCACTTAATCTTTTTACTTCAAAGAATCATAGTTTGCCAATAAACATGATCCAACATTTATTAAAATGTAACATTTTCTATTCCTTTAAAAGTATCTGATTGCAAGACATGTCAATGTTGTTCCATCCTGATTTCCATTTATGGAAGCAATGTTCTGCCAGTTGCTGCCAAAGATGTCCTGGTGTCGAGGTCGTGTTTCCTTTAATATTACTTCCTGGATCAACAAATTGGTATTAATATTCTGTGTTAACATCTGACTCCTGACTATCTCAACACAGGACATTTTATTTAAACTGGCTTATTGTAATAAAACAAAATTCTGGAAATATCTTGGTGGTCAGGCAGCATCTTTGGAAAGTAATCTATCTGGCTAAGTGCATTCAGTATTTTCTGTTTTATATTTTCAGCATCTTCAGTATTTGCATTTATATCTAAAACTGTGTTCTGCCTTGATTAAACTGTGACTTCTGAATGAACACCCTATTTTGGAAACTGGGTCTCAGTTGAGCTAAAAAAAAACCAGAATGCTGGAGATAAGTAGGTGGATAAGGGAGGAAGGGCACACCAGCAAGCAGGGGAAGGGGGTAGGGGGAAATCGCTTCACTGAGCATCTTCGCTCAGTCTGTAACAGTGTCGGGGATCTCCCAAAGGCAAACCACTTCAATTCTGCACCCCAGTCCTGCACGGGCATGACTGTCCATCCAAGATCACCTGTAAATTGAAGGAGCAACACATGATTTTTCCATCTGGGCACTCTCCAACTGGGTGGCATTAACATCTCTGGCTTCTGCAAACCTACTCGCCAATCTCTCCCTTCCCCCTCCTCTTCTTTCCCTAAGCCCAAAACTTTGGTTATGTATATGTTATATGACGTACACTGTTTGACCTGTTGAGTTTCTCCAGCATTGTTTTTATTCAATCATGGTGTCTGCAGACTTTTGTGTATAACTCCTCTTAGTAGAGTTGGTACTTAGCTTTTTCATTTTCTGGACTGTATTTTTACTTTGCATTATTGTGAAGTAACGTTGTGAACGGAACCGAGAGTCGAAAGGGTTGTGGGAAAGGCAGTGGGCAGGAAGTTTCAATGTGTATTGAGGCGAAGATGGAATGAGCAGCTTTGATACATCTGAAAGGCTAGGAAAAAGGAATTGGCTGATGCAAAAAGAGAAACTTCAGATTACTGGAGGCAGACCTTTCTAGTTTCTCTGCACTTTGCTTCATGTGCCGAAAAGCTTATTATAAAATCCCTGTTTGCTTTCCCAACTGATCCTTCCAGGTTTATTTTCCACATTTTTCTAAACCATTACTTTATTGGGAACTTGGGGCTGACTTTATTGGGAACTTGGGGCTGACTTTATTGGGAACTTGGGGCTGACTTTATTGGGAACTTGGGGCTGACTTTATTGGGAACTTGGGGCTGACTTTATTGGGAACTTGGGGCTGACTTTATTGGGAACTTGGGGCTGACTTTATTGGGAACTTGGGGCTGACTTTATTGGGAACTTGGGGCTGACTTTATTGGGAACTTGGGGCTGACTTTATTGGGAACTTGGGGCTGACTTTATTGGGAACTTGGGGCTGACATTATTGTTTCTTGGCTCCTTGTATTTCGATTGCCAACAAGCTTACCTTAACAAGCCAACTACCTTGCGTTTGTACACTAAAAGCCCCAGTATCGCTTTGTAGATTCACTCTTGCAATGCCCAACTAATGCACCAGCAGTTTAAAAGATAAAAATATAAAATGAAATTTGGGGAAAAAAAATCAATTTTGTAGTCCTTAATTATGTAAAGTTCACTATCATCAGGTAATTACTGTAACTTATTAAATTTAAATTCAAACCCCAGTCGCTGGCACTACAACAGCATTGTACTAACCACTAAATTAACCGTGCCACCATCATAATTAACCCTCCCTCCCCAAGTTTACAGATTAAGCCTCACTAATATACTTAATACTAGCAAAGGTCAAGTCTCTTTCTCGGCAGGGACAGGGAGACACTTTAGAAGAGCCACCCCCGCAGTGAGCGCCATCAGTTGATTCTTCATCCTGCATGCTACCATTTTATTCAAACTCAACTTTACTGAAACTTTATTCAAACAGCTCCTGCGGGCATTGCGTGACTGGGGCACTTTGCTGCCGAGATGTTAGCTCTTAAGGGTTGTGTGTTGCTTCGGAGAACCTTTACTATTACAATTTTAAATAATTTATTTTAAAAAAAACCATCTATTTATATATTTATTTGTTTGTTTTCAAATTTGTCTATTTATTTTTTATTTCCTTTTTTTTGCCTGTTGCTTGGGTTTGCCAGTTTCTTGAATTCTGGATAATCGGGATATTATTATTGAATCTATGACTTTTAAATTCCCAAATCATAAAGAAAATGATGAGCGTTACTATGCCCTGAAAAAACCCACTCTACTTGTAATGGAGCCTGGTCAAACCTACCACATTAAATCTTGGTCTAACTTTTTCCTTTACAGTATTTTTATTGAGTTTAACAATTACATAATAATTCATTTGTAAGCACTTATTTTTTTTAAGTAGATAAAACTACATCAATAATTGCTTAATAATACTTCAAAAACATTTAATTGAAATGATCCATACAACCAAGTTTTGAATTTAAAATTCAAAATGTCTTCCCTGATGATCTTGGTGCAGTCAGTGATGAACATGTGAAAGGTTTCACCAGGACATTAGGACCATGGAAAAGTGATACCAGGGCAACTGGAATCCATCTGAGCTGGCCGACTATTGTTGGCCGCTGACACGAGGCATTGGAGGCTGAGCACAAATGAAAACCAGTGCCAAAACATTTTTCGGTCAGTTGAACGAATGCTTTATTATGCTTTATTATGCAACACGCTAAATTCAATAAAAAAATAATGTAATGTTTCTCCCAAGTTCCTCCATGATTTCAAGAATTGACATTGTGTTCAGGTTGAAGTTGTCTATCATAATCCCTATATTTTTTTTCGGGAAGCAACCCTTTTGGGGAAAAAAAATGTGTTGTCCAGTGTAATTTGCCACAGGAAGAGGAGCACCAAAGAGCTGAAACACAGCACCAGGCAAAACGTCTGTATAAGACGAAGGAAGGTTGAGTTGATACTTCTGTGCTGACAAACTTACTGCAGTGACGTGCCACAGAACTTCTACTCTCTCACAAACCAAGTCTTTTGAAAGTAACAAGCTGTGAAATTTATGAAAAGCAAAGATCTAGTAAGATGCAGCCTCTCCCGACTCCCCATCTGCATAAATACTTGATCTTCAAATAATGTCTTTGCTTAAAAATTCTTGAAGACTTAACAATATTGTTTAACCATGGGTTTACTGAAAGGTACTGTTTCTCCAACATCCTCCATGTATTTTGGCAGTATTCCTAATTGGTATCTGCCCTTGTGGTAATGATCAGTATTTACTGTACCAGTAATTTTCTATTTGCTTTTTTTTAGTGATCACAGCCTATTGTTTTGACAGCAAGGATCTGGCACACTCTCGGAGGCAACTTTTTCATTTGGACCATATCCCACTGTTCCATCACAATGTTTTGATTTTTCCATAGTTTTTCTCATTGGATAAAGCAATCCCATTAAGTTCACCATGTGCATTCCTCCCAAGTACATAGTGTGCTCTCCTTGGGAATGCTCCATCTTCTAATTTATAACAGATAGTTCCTCTTCTGGATAAACATTGAACACTCCAGAACAGTACTGTAATGCCTCAATATTGTGCCGATCTATATATTCCTACCAAAAAAAAACCAAAACCCTTCCTACCTTGTAACCCTCTATTTTTTTTCATCCATTTGCCTGTCTGAGAGTCTCTTAAGTGCTCCTATTGTTCCAGCCTCCACCACCACCCATGGCAAGGCATTCCAGGCACCCAAAACTCTCTGTGGGGAGGAACTTACCCCTGGTGTCTCCTAAATTTTCCTCTCTTCACTTAGTACAGATGCCTCTGGTGTTTGCTATCCCTGCTGCTGGCTGTCTCCCTCGTCTGTGCCTCTCAGAATCTTGTAGACCTCTATTCAGTCACCTCTCATCCTTCTTTGCTCCAAAGAGAAAAGACCAAGCTCTGCTAACTTTCTTCATGAGACTTATTTTCCAATCCAGGCAACATCTTGGTAGATCTCCTCTGCACCCTCAACATAGCTTCCACATCCTTCCTATAATGAGGTGACCTGAACTGAACACAATATTCTAAGTGTGATCTTACCAAAGATTTGGAGAGTTGCAACATTAAGATTTAAAATGGTCTGGGAGCCATGGACAACGTTGAAGGAGAGGATTGTATTTCTGCTGCTTGATTAATTGCCTTTGAATCAAAAAGTTGTGGCTTCAAGTTCCACTCCAACAACCCCATTATAAAAATCCTGCAATGTTTCTTGGTGTAGCACTGAAAGAATAGTAGCTTTTGCTTGAGGTCATCACCCAAGACCCATCTGGATTCTTTGGATAAGCGTGTGCTCTTTTCAAAATAGTACTGTGGGAAGTATACATACAACGCTGGAGAAACTCAGCAGGTCAAACAGTGTACTTTATTTAGCAAAGATAAAGATGCATCACCAATATTTGGGCTTGAGCCTTTGAGGAGCCTGCCCACATTTTGTCCATACTTTGATGAAGGGTTCAAGGCCAAAACGTTGGTGATGTATCTTTTTCTTTTGCTCTATAAATTACACAGTTTGACCAGCTGAGTTTCTCTAGCATTGCGTATATACTTCAACTATGGTGTCTGCAGACTTTCGTGTTTGACTGCCCTTGGAAATGTCTTTTGGCGAATGATTATCCCTCTCAAACCACCGGTGTTGAGCCTATTCTGGCTGATAAGAGAGCTTGGAGCCCCTATTCTGACTGCAGTCCCTTACAATTCATCAGCTGTAACACCTCAAAAGCCGTAAACCACTTTTTAATATCCTGAAACTATGAATAAAGTTGCATAAACTTGGAAATCTTTGGATGCAATGTACAAAATTCTATGTATACACCTTCCACTCCCCCTTTCCTCTTATTTCTCCTGCCAGTATGCTTGCATATTGTAACTAATGTTTTATTGCTCCCTGCATTTTTCAATATAAACAGACAGAGAACAGAAAGATAGTGCAGTCCATGTTCAAGGTTCCTTTTATTGTCATGTAATAATACATTAAACATTTATTATACATGATATATTTCAACTTTACTAGAGAATAAAAAGCTTTCAGAGACACTTTGAATCTCCAGACCCTTTAAGTAATAATAGTTTCTTCGCAAGTGTTTGACCAAGTTTAAAATGCTGACAATTTGTTATTAAAATTCAGCTGCCTTTCAGATCTGATTTAAGAGAAATTTATTGTTAAGATTAAAAGGGATTTGTGCTCTCTGCAAGAACATTCCTTTATATCCCGTGAACAGCTTTAGCAATTAACACTGAAAGGGGGGGGGTTAAAAAAGTAATCCTGTATCTGTTACTGGTTAGGTTCATTATCTGCAGATGATCTGTAGAGAAGTACAATGTTGCAGATGCTGGAATCTTGAGATAATGGATGGAATAAGTCAAATTACTTATAAAAGGGGGAGGGGGAAAGAAGCAGGGGGAGTGGCTCAGAGGTGATATAGAATAGGAAGGAGGTGGAGAGGTAAAGGGAGAAACAATGAAGAAGGGAGTGGAGGAAGAAAGTTGGAGAGAAACATAGAAGTACAGGAGTAGGTAAAGTTAATTGGAAATCAAATGGGAGTTGGTTTATTAAAGAGTTATTTCTGTTACAGCTTTACTAATTCACTTTAGATTGTCATATCCTTGACTGTACAGCATGTTGCTCAATGGTATATTCCCATTGGCTATGCTGTATCTTTCATAAAAAACATAAGATGAACAATGCGATTTGCTCAGTGCATGCTGCAGAGTCCTTAACGTTTCTGGAAATGGGACAGCGAGTGGAAATTCTCCACAATGCACAATGCAGATCCAGACAACGAGGAGTGAAAATGTGCATCCCGCATCTGGATCAAGATTACTGACTTTTCATTTGACATAAATGGAAAGTGAGACTTGGTTGTGATTTTAACTCTAAGATCAGTCAATTTTATTGTAAATATTGTGTTCTCATTTTAAACAAAAGTTTACTAAAAAAAACAATAGGAGAATTGAAATTTCCTTTGTATGTTTCAGACAACTAGGCTTCTGATTATTAGTGTGCAGTGGAAATCTATCCCCGCTCTTAATTATAATTCACAAAATTGCAGGCTTAATCTCAATTGCAACAAGGTCAACATATCCTGTTGCTACTAACTATTTGGATGTCCATGTATGACCCACATTTGTAATCTGTTCTGTATTCTGCTTTGGAAATTAAAATTAAATATCAGGACTTGCTCCACATTTACTGTGACAAATGCTGAATGGAAACTGTTACATTTTACAGTGGTATTCTGAGAGTAAATGTCATGTTTATTTTTTTTATTGAAAGGATTTTTGGCTTTGGTTATTCAGTGCTTATAATAGATTATTTAAAACATAATGCAATCATTCATTTATTTATTTCCGATTTTATGTTGCCATGTTTCTATTTCAATTATATTTGGATATTCCTGGCGTCAGAGTGCAAGTTACTGATGGTGTAACAAATATTATCAGTGGTCAAATTTAAATGTTTGCCCACCGAGTGAAGAAGCCTGTGCGTGTATTTGTTTAGCGTGTACTTGATGTTGCACTCCAAGCATACGATACTTCACAAATCAACCAACTAGTTCCAATGGTGTGAAAACCATGACGATTGGAGCTGATGGATTTGTTACAGCCATCGTTTTCGAAGTAACTTCATCCGCCTGTTCCACTGTTGTGGTCTTGGTTGGATTGTTCTTTGTTGGGGACCTCATCCTTGATCTTACCGCCATGGGTGGCCCTTCCAGGGGCATAGCTCCAGATGGCATTGCTCTCTGGATCTCCAGACCACACCATGACAAGGTGACAATCCATGGAGAAGGACAATGTACTAAGCTTTTATTATTACAATACAGTGGCCATTTTGAAAGAGTTTTTCCAATATTTAAATATTTGGGGATTTTATTTTTCTAATTTTAAACATTACACGAACACTTGGGTTCAAGAATGGACTGTTGGGGAAGCAGTATGTTGGCGATATGAAAAGTGGTATTCTATTGTGGTAAATTCTGATGAAAGTCAGCCATTTAAGGAGAATGTTGAGATGAAACTCTGCTAGATTTGAATATTGTAAATTCCCTATCTTCCAAGAAACAGGATGGCTCAATGTTCAGTTTATTGCAGACTTTAAATGATATTTAGACACCAGGAACAGGGGTAAGAAGGTGGATTTGAGGATGGAGATTAGATATGGTCTTGAATGGTGCAGTACTCTATAGTATTATCTGGACCAACAGAGAATGGAGAGAACATCTGAGGGTGAATTACACACTGCTTTTCCCATTTAAAAAATGATTTGTCTGACATTTGTTAAGATTAAGATTAATTGGCAGATTTTATAACTGTGGTGGTGTGGGTAGATGTGGCATTGTGAAGACTGAAGGGAAAAGAGAAGACCAATAAATAGAGTTGAGGGGAAAATTTTTGAAATGTACACCACAAATACAGGGTGTGCTCATGTGGCCCATAAGCGTGGTTTGCAGCTGCCCGCTGCAGCTGCCCGAAGCAGGATCTAGCTTGCTGGTCAGATTTATTCAGGACTCCAGCGACAATGCCTGAAGAGTGGCAGCTCTTCGTCGTCAGTGGAGATTGTTTCCCACCTTCCTGCCAACAACTGGTTTTGGTTTCAACAGCCATCATGAGTTTCAGAAATGCTTGAAAAAAATAGCTTCTTTAAAAAAAATTGAATGGAAAATATGATCAAGCTAAAAATCTGACAAATTCAGGGAAGGTGAGACCCTGAGCCATAATGGGCAGCAAGATGAATCTCAATGTTTTGAGTGTTTTCTCCTCATTTCTTGGCTGCCCCTGTTGAAATTCATAGATTATGACACCTGTGGCAAAGTTTAAACAGACACAGATTTGTTTTCCTGCCATTCCCACCCATAAAAAAGGGAACTTATGATTGGAAGTGGAAAACCAGATGTGTACGATCCAGTGATCGTGAGGGGATCAGAGGTGGAGAGGGTGAGCAAATTTAAGTTCTTGGGAGTCACTATCTTGGAGGATCTTTTCGCGACCCAACACACTAATGGGATTGTGAAGAAGGCTTGTCAGTGCCTTTACTTCCTCAGGAGTTTGCGGAGGTTTAGTATGACACCAGAAACCCTGGCGGAATACCAGATGTGTGGTTGAAAGTGTAGTGACTGGCTGCAACACAGTCTGGCATGGGGATACCAATACCCATGAGCATAAAGCCCTGTAAAAGATAGTGAACACTACCTAGGACATCACAGGCAAAACCCTTCCCCACCATCAAGACCACCAACTGGAAACACTGCCCTTGGAGAGCAGGAGCAATTTATCAAGAAACTTGGCGAGGAAACCGAGGTGATGTTCAATTTCCTTGAGCTTCGGAGAATGTTTGGTTGCCTTGTCCAGGACAGTTTGGTGAAATTTACCCCAAAGCTCCTCTATTTCAGGACATTTGCTGTTTACCAGGTGTCTGCTCCCCACTATTTTCCTGATGTCAATGACCAGCTTTGTTTTGTTGACCGAGGGAGGGGTTATTCTCTTGACATCACATCACCATTTCCTTTCTTTTCTCAGTCTTGTTGTTGATTGAGATCCAGCTTATGAACTGCTGGAGGCAAGTGCTGATAGGGTGAAGGGTGTGAGGGCCATGGGGACGCTATTTCTGTTCTGACTTGGGGGAGGTATGGTAAGAGCTGATTTTCAGGAAATGAAGTTGGTGAGGTGCTTTAAGATGTGTGTTCCACTCCTCCCTACTCTGGAATAGAAGCCATATTTACTCAAGGAAGAGTACATTTGGAATGTCCTGGAATAAAAAGTGTCAGCTCGAGAGCTGATGTGATGGTGATGGATAAGCTAAGAGATAAAGATGTTGTTCTTGCAATAAACCAGGCTGGGAGAAGGTATAATTTACTGATTTTCCAAAAGTGGGTGCTGCTGCCCACCCCCCCCCCCCTCCGTGGGTAGTGGAAAGATCCAAGTGGGAGGTGAGGGGAAAAAGGGTGGGGGGTGTTGTGAACTTTTAGTCTTGTTATTATTCAGTTTGCTGCAAAGTTTAATGAAGAAGACAGTGCAGTAATTTTCTGGCCAGACTTGGGGTGGCAACAAGGCATTCTTGCAAGAGCTGGTCTCAGTGGCTATGTTGTATTGGCGCTGCCAGTTCCCCACCCTTCTCAGTGGTGCCACCAGCCCCTCCTCCCACTGGTGTAATCATGGTTTGTAATGTCAGTAAATATTTTGACTCTTGATGTGGAGTATTGTTATGTTTAATGGACCAACGTCACTGATCTTTGTCAAAATACTCCTATTTGTTGGATCCTGCTGTGTAAGTTTGCTGTCACAAATTCGCAGAAATGTCTTCCAGGGTCCATCTGTCAACAAGGATGCAGTGAACTGGGATTCACTGGTAGTGCATTTTGGTGATGGCTGGCTCTGCCCCTATCTGCTCACATGTAACCTTGGTTTCCCGTCTAAACCCAGAACCCTTCCGAAGATTACTGTAACCCTGGTTTCCCGTCTAAACCCAGAACCCTTCCGAGGATTACTGTGAAACCCTACTCTTGGTTATAAGCTAATAAAAGCGTTTGTCCTCCCTCCAATTGTGAGATCTTTTATTTGTGCTACAAAGGATTAAACCTGTTTTCCCTGTAATAATCTGTGCTGTCGTCAATGGACCAGAAAATGAGGAGTTGACACTTTGTCCCTGCCGTCTCCATTGGCTGAGGGAGTCGATTTAAGAGATGCTATGAGAAAATTGCCTTCTAATCCAATCTGTTTGAGAGTGGAACAGGAGAAGATTAGTGGAATGAATGATGCCACTGGTGACAAGTAATAGCCAAGCCAACAATTTTTTTTTGCAGTTTTCCTGAGGCCTGTTGCTTTGTGCGAAATTCTGGGCTTGAGGAGTTTGATCTCCCTTTGTAGCAGCAGAAAGTGTTTGTCGAGCATGTAAACGCAAATTTTGCTGCATTAAAATGAGGCCTTTTGTTACCATCCCTTGTTTGCATGAAATGTTGAAGCACCAAGCTTATTTAAGCAGGTTTGTTAAACAGGGAAGTGTGCAGCTGTAACAATGAGCATATGGGTATTTTTAACTACAGTGTGTGAGGTCATTTCCTCCCCTGCTGCTTCAGCATTATGGATGATAATGTGTTTGCATGCTGGAGGTTAATGGAAATTAGATTTTGTTGTGGTGCTTAACCAAAACAGAAAGCCTTTGGGCACAATAAAATCACTCCAAGGTTACCAAAGATTTGCAATTTGATGGTGTCAAACAATGAAGTCTGCAGATGCTGTGATTGTAGTTCAATGCACAAAAGCGCTGGAGAAACTCAGCCGGTCACGCATCGTTTTTAATGCAGCAAAGATACCTGTATATAACCAATGCTTCGGGCCTGAGCCCTTCATCAAGGTGTGAGCAAGAACAATATAGCTTTTTCTGAATTCTCCACTCCTCCGTTTCTTAAAGCCTTGGATTTGTTATGAGGTAGATCTTCCTATATATTATTTAAGCCGTGTTCTCGCATTGGTTTGGATTTCCCTGATGAGGGCAGCCCACAATCGATCTTAAAGCTCCAGTTGTCCAGCAACTTTGTAGAATCCGGTTTTATATTGCACCGATACAGGCACCCAGCTATTCTAAATGGAATACTGATGTTTTCTGGAATGGTGATTCACTTCACTTTCAAAATTGAAAGCAAAACCATGCAAACTAAAGAGTCTTGGATCCAATAAATATAATTTTATTTGAAAATCTCACAATTCGGTGAGAATTCTATAGAATTGCAGTGGCCTTTTTGAGAAAGGATAATGTCTGATTTCTAGCTTTTGAGGACCACTGAGAGAGTATTATCCTTGAACCTAGGCAGACAAAGGCATTAATTGGATCACTCCTGTGGTGTTCTTTCAGATGATGAACAACGTCCTTTTACCTTGAACTCCAATTTCTGGGAGGGTGGCACAGTTAGCGAAGTGGTTAGCACAACGCTGTTGGGGCACCAGCAACCAGGGTTTGAATCTGGCACTGTCTGCAAGGACATTCCCCTCATGTGCTCTGGTTTCCTTCCACTGTTCAAAAGCGGTGGTCAGTTGAGTGTAATTAGGTAGCACGGGCTTGTGGGCTGTAAGGGGCTGTTACTGTGTTATATGTCTAAATTAAGAAAAAGTGTAATTTAAATTTAAATGAAAGAAATTAGGTGATAAAGCAGGCCAATTTTTCATTTCCTTTTTTCTGGAGAAGTCCTGGAATTTCTACACGGAGGTTTCCTGTAGCCATTGGTCTGTTTGAGATTCTTGCAAAGGTACCTTGAATCCTGCTCATTACAAGGAGAGAGGGGTGGCATGGTTGGTGTAGTGGTTAGTGCAATACTGTTACAGCGCTCACATTCGGGACCGGGGTTTGAAACCCACTCTGTCTATAAAGAGTCTGTATGTTCTCCCCAGTGAATCCGGTTTCCTCCCACTGTTCAAAATGTACTGGAGGTTATAGGTTAATTGGGCAGCAGGGGCTCATGGGCCAAAATGGCCTGTTCTTATGCTGTTTGTCTAAATTTTAAAAATATATAATTTTTAATAATTAAATTTAAAATGGAAGTGGGTGAGATGAGAAGGGAATTTTCAGGTAGTTAACCTTTTAAAATTGTATTGTCTTGGATGTTTTTATTAAATGTGCTTTATCATAATTACATAACCTGGTTTATCAGAAATTCTCAAACGGTCAGGCCCCAACAGTGCACAGGCCCTTTCTCATATAGGAGATGGCTTCACCTGGGAAGGTCATCAAGTTTGTTTGAGGTGAGAGCGGACATACTTCACAAGGATCAATGGGCATGGTTGACCTCTCATTGCTGGAAATTCCAGGCCTAACTTCCTGAAAAACCAACTTGATACAATTATGGATGCAAGATATTTTTATGATGTGCTCCAAATCCCATTCATTGCAGCAAAAATTAATTCACACATCCACCTGTTTGAATTAATTCTTTGTGCGTTTATTTAGCTAGAGTGCTTATTGGATGATTGCACTGTCAATTAGGCCTAGTTATACTGTTCGATGTGTTTTAAGATCAATTTACAGAATTTTTATTCTGAATTTGTTTAGTTTTTCTTGGAGAAATGTTATTGGAAAAGGACTTTGTAGTTTTGATCACAAGGCTTTATTTTTCCCTTATAATTTTCAATTAATTGATTTTTGACTAAGTTAACTTTGCTGGATATCTCTAAGCATCTTGCATCAATATATTGATTGGTACAGCATTGCCAAGAGGCATTGTATTTTTATATCTGTGTATTTATAAATATCTAACCCTAGATTGTTCCAAGCTTATGGATTGCAGGATTCTTCAGTGTGGAAGAACAGAGGGGCTTTGCGGTCTAAATCCATAGATCTCTCAAAGTTGTGGGGAAGGTTGATAGGGTAGTTAAGAAGGCTTATAGTCTGCTGGCCTTTATTAGTTTAAGAGCCATGAGGTAATGTGGCAGCTCTATGAAACTCTGGTTAGACCACACTTGGAACATTGTGTTCAGTTCTGGCTTCCTCAGTATGGGAAGGATGTGGAAGCTTTGGAGAGGGTGCAAGTGATTTAATTTACCAGGCAAAGTTAACAGAGCTAGGTCTTCTCTCTTTGGAACAAGGAAGGACGAGAGTGACTTAATAGGGGTTTACAAGATTTTAAGAGGAACAGATGGGATGGACAGCCAGCACTTTTCTCCTGGGGCAACAACAGCAAATACCAGAGTGCATCTGTATAAGTTGAAAAGTTTGGGGGATAAGTCAGGGTAAGTTATTCACACAAAAACTTATGGATGCCTGGATTACATTGCCAGGAGTAGTGGTGAAGGCTGGTACAATAGGGACATTTAAAAGACTCTGAGACAGGCACATGGATGCAAGAAAAATAGAGGATAATAGGTGCGAGGTAGGGTAAGTTTAGATTGTTGAGTTGGCTTGTATTGGTTAGCACAACATCGTGGGCTGAAGGGCCTGTACTATGCTGTGATGTTCTAATAGGCAGCTATAGTATTCTAACTTCTAAATGATACTTTTGCCATCTTCTGTTGGCCTCCAAGAATCTGTTAACACTTCTAAGAGTTGACATTGAATGAGTAAGAGCTTCAGGAAGAAAATCCTAGGCTCGGGTCTAGAAGTTCTGAGTTGCAGTGGGCAAAAAAGAAACCCAAATACATTAGAAGTAACAGTGATATGACTGACTCCATTTATTCATTGTTTGAAAGCACACGAAATCTCCAATGTGATTATTGATTGGAATGGTGACTTTTTTTTCCCCCCCTGTGTTATGTACCCTGGACATAACACCGGTATTTAAGACTTATTTCAGTACAGACAACTAATGGTGTATTTGAGAAGCTCAGCATGTTTTGCTGATTAAAAGGTGTATGAATAAATGGCCTTTGAGCTTATTCTCCCCAGCCCTGGAATCGGTTTGAGATCACTAAGCACCAGTTTAATCATTTGTATGATTGACAGAGTCATTTAAAGGTTGATTTCTCCAGAGAGAAGTCATGGTAGTCATTAATATCTCTCACACAGCTTCCTTAATTCAAAGAAAACTCAATTTCCATATTCCAGCAGGAAAATTCTTCAGTAGAATTCATTTTGAAAATGCCAATAATGCAGCGAATCTTCATATTCGCTCTTAAGAAGATTATAGTTGATTGTGTTTTACCCCCAAATTATTAAATTAACCCTGTTAATTGTGTTTGCACCTACTATTTTGGGAGAATTTTCTCTTTTGATTTCAACCATTTGTGGAAACAAGTATTTAACTTCTCCCTGAGAGGGTTGACTGATTCTCCTTGTTATATCCTCCACAATATGAAGCTTGACAAAGCATGGATTTATGTGGGAGTACTCGTGTAGTTCCAGTTGCCATGCTGAAGGCGTGGTAGTTGTGCCGGAGGTTGTGTTAACATTATTCCTTCAGTTCTGGTCTCTAAAGACCAATCTTGCCTCAACTCTTTCTGGCCTTCACACACCATCTCAGTGTCCTATCTATTGGCCAGAATGCTTTCCTCTTTCGAGTCCTTGGCAATAACATTCTTCAGTTGCTAATTGACATGTCTATTGACTGACTGGTTAGGAGGAGTTGGCTTTGGTGGCAGAAACTCCAACCTTGGAGCTCATGGATCTCATCGATCCTTTTTCTCACATTCTGCACACCTGTTTTTCTTTCTCCATCTCTTTCCCCGTTCCCCCAGTCTGACTCCAATTGCCCATCACCCCGTTTCCCTTCTGATTCCATCTATAATCCACTACCCTCTGTTCAACCATTCCACTCCCCTCGCCTGGTTCCATCTGTCCATCATTCTCTCCCCATCAGTTTCCTTCCACTGTCCCACCACCCTCATATTGTTAATTACTAGCAACCTCCCCTTCCATCCTGGTGCAGTGCCTTGATGAGAAAAATTGACTTAGATTTTTTTTGTCATCTTCCTAGGTACTACTTGGGAGTTCTTCCTGCATTCTCGTTTTTGTTTCCCATTACTGCGTCTATAATCTTTTGCCTTTGGCCTTTTCTCCTCTTCTCAAGGGCATTTCAAACAATCTCTTGGTGCAGAGATGAAAACAATTTGGTTAAGAGAGGTACCATTAGTTCATTCAGAGTGGAAAATGAAAGAAGCTTGTGTTCTTAAATATGATGCAAAAAGTTTTGAGAGCCCTGCTTATTGTCTCCCCAAACCAGACAAGCCAACCATCGTTTGCAAATGTAACATTCATAGTTGTGTAGCAACTATCACTTTTGTTTGGAGGCAATTAAGGCTGACATTTCTTTAGTGCAAACAGATATATTTAAAAAGGTAACCCTTTTCTTTTTCAATCTTTTTATTATTATTATAATTTATAAACACATACAGTTCAAAGAGATATTAAAAAATACATAGTAAGTAATGAATTAATACAGAGATATTAAACAATAATATTACAGAATAAAAATATATCATAAAAAAAATTTTGATCAGTTTAGGGTGTGAACTATCTCTAAAAAAAAAAGATATAATTAATAACAATATATGAAAAAAGAGAAAAAAAAAACCCAAAAAAGAAGAAAAAACAAATCTGAATTAAAAAAAAACTTTTTAAAAAAAACCTACAGATACAGCTAAACCACGCCGATCACTCCGATCTCATCTTACACCCCAATTATCATACATAATCATAGAAAGAAAAGAAAAAGGTAACCCTTGCACAATCGCTGCTGCTAATAGCTTGCTTCTGCCTTTAACCAGAGATATCTGCCTTGTAGTCTCACAGCACTTTCTTTCTCTCATGCAGTGACCATTGTATGCTTTCAGAGAACAGTATTGTAATCTGCGTTAAGAGAGAAGCACACATTCTTGACTATTATTTCTGAGATAATTTAATGACTCAAAACAAATCATGAGGTATTGGGTTCTGTAAAACCAGTTTCTCTGCCTCGGTCAGAGGACAGCCCTTCAGAAACTTTCCTGTAATTGCTTTTCTCATCAGTTGAATGAAAGTGGAAAGAAATCTGTGATACATTGTAATTTAGGGAATTAATTTTGACTTGGTGCACATTGAACATTGAAAAATCTTACAAGATAAATAATAGTAAAATACGCACCAGAATAGACCACCCTCTGGTCTACTCCACTATTTATTTTGGAAATCTTGACTTATTATTTCCACTTTAATACACAAAAGTGCTGGAGAAACTCAACAGGTCATGCTGCATTTTTTAAAAATGGCAGTTAGGTAACCAATTTCGGGCCTGAGCCCTTTGTGAGCAAAGAGCAGGCAGGTTCCTTCAAAAGCCGCCTAAAATACCCGAATGCAGCTGTCGGGTGGTCACCTGAAAGTGGAGAACCCAGCCCCGAGGAGCACTTGCCTAATCCTCCTCGGGGAGGTATATTTTCTTGCTCGGAGCGCTCCACCTTGGCACGTGAAAGCAGCAAGGTAAAATGACCCGCTGACAGCCACCCTCTCCCCTGGCAGCAGCCACCCTCCCCGCTGCGGACTGGGGACAGTGTGGGGCAGGAGTCCCCGCTGCCGACAGCTACCCTTCCCACTGCCTGACAGTCCCCCGGCGTGGGACTACGGGGGTGGGGCAGCTGGCGTGGGGCTTCGGGCCCCTGACGTCCCGCACCGGGCACAATTTGGTGTTGGTTTATAGAGAATGAGGAAGGCTTGTTAGTTGCAGTTAATCTTTCATATTGATTTTTGCATTCTGGAGAGAGTTCTACACGAGCATCTCTCAACCTTTGCGTCCTTAAACCAGATAAACTGAAACCCGCAGAAATTCTGTCATAAATAATCATTGATCGAGAGCAAAGGATACATCAATAGGGAGCAATGCGCAGAGATACTGTCCTCGTGAAAACAAACCAATGACTTTTTTGTGGATGACAATTAAAGTTGATTTCTTTTCCATTATTTTCATGTAGAGCTGCTACAAGATGCTCCATAAACAAGCCGTGACTACTACGGCCACAGTCCACAGGAGCCAGTGTTCGCTCGGACGCAGCTCTCCTACAGCCGGCACGTTCAGGTGACAGAAAGGTGTCTTCTCCGCGGCCACCTGAATGTCCCAGCTGCACTGTCCCAGCCGCATCTGCCAGAGCATTATCTGCGTCCGAGCATCTGAAAGCAGCTATAGAATGGAGTGGGGAGGAGCATAAGCAAGGGGTCCTACCTGGGTGTGTGTGGGGGTAGCAGAAGAGGGAATAAAAGCTGGGAAGTTATTATTCCCATTCTCCTTTTAGTTGCTTTATTATTCCCCATTAAAGCCCTCCTTGCTGGCAGTTTAATTTATTTTAAAATGTACTTGTGTAAAATAATTGAAAACATTATTCATATTGAAAATATCCTCTTTCACTTTTCTCAATGAAAATGTGATTAATTCAAAGGAAATCTACACATGCACCTCTTGCTAAGAAATCTTTGGACAATATTGGTTGATTTTGCATGAAAGGGAAGGAAGCAAGTTAGTGCCATATTTTGAGAAGTGTGCTGTGATCATTTTATAGCTTTAAAATCTAAGTTTAAAGCTTTGCGAGAAGCAGAAAACAACAGCTACTGAAATCTGAAATAAATACAAAATGTTGGAAATATTCATCAGGTCAAGCAGCATTCCACAATGAGAGTTTGATCTGGATTTATTTTCACTCTATTTCTGTCTCCAAAGGTATTGTCTCAAATTATCCCTTGTTCATAGCAATGGACGTAGTATTAAATGATCTCAGAAAATCTTTCCTGGACCCAACACACTAGTGGCATCATGAAGAAAGGATGTTAGCGCTGCAACTTCCTCAGGAGTTTGAGAAGGTTTGGTATGACATCCGAAACCCTGGCGAATTTCCACAGATCTATGGTGGAAATTGTGCTGACAGGCTGCTCCGCAGTCTGGAATGGGGATACCAATACTCTGAGTGGAAATCTCTGCAAAAGGTTGTGGACCCAGCCCAGGGCATCACAGGCAAAACACTCCCCACCATTGAGAACATTACAGGGAACACTGCTGTCAGAGAGCAGCAGCAATTATCAAACACCCACACCACCTAGCACACATTCAGTTCTCACTGCTACCATCAAGAAAGGTGTATTGCTGCCATAGGACTCACATCACCAGGTTCAGGAATAGCTGGGTATCCCTCCACCATCAGACTCCTCAACAACAAACTCAATCAGGGACTCTTGTTTTTGGACTTCATTGTTTGTCTTTTCTCTCTGTATTGCACAGCCAGTTTGTTTACATTTCTTTATTTGTTTACATGTATGCATGCCGCCTTGAGTTCAGTTTTTGCACTACCAATAAGTGGTAATTCTGCCTCGCCCGCAGAAAAAGAATCTCAAGGTTGTATGTGATGTCATGTATGTACTTTGACAATAAATCTGAACTTTGATATTGTTTTCCATTTGAGGGTTGCCTCTTTCATTGGGAGCTTTGAGATATTGAAATAGGAAAGGAAAAAGAATTGGTTAGTGAGGTGCCTTTACAACACTGAGTGATTGGGAGAAAAAAAAAGTGTGGAGGGAGCCCTTTTATACAATCATTGTGAAGAATTTGTAAGAAAACTATTAAGCTATAAGCAGTGTTGGAGAATTCAAAGCTGAAAATTTCTCCTTTGCACACTGGAAATATTCCATAGTTTTGTGTACAAGGAAGAAAGGCATGCACCAAGAAAAGCTTAATTGGGCATAAAACCTTCACCTTGTGGAAGATTTTAAGGAGTTATCAATAATATTCAGAGATCTAAGCTGGAGTATTTCTGAACCAAACAACGAGCAAAAAAAAATCTGTAACCAGAATCTCGCTCGCGCTCTCTGTGTCTCTGTCTTTTTTTCACAGAGCCAAAATCAAGTCTCACCTTTCCTCCTTTATCCAACTAACACCTTTTGCCTGGATTCCTCTCCTTCCTATTTTTCCATCTTTCTCTCTCTGTCTTTATTGAGACTCTTGTCTGCTTTTTGCTTATACCTTGAAGAAGGGCCCACGCCTGAAACATCGGTTTATCTTACCTCCGATAGATGCTGTGAGACCGGCTGAGTTCCTCCAGCATTGACTGAGAGCTCACATTACAATAAGAGCATCTGCAGACTTCTGCATTTCACTTTATTTCCGTGTTATCTTTCCGGTAAACTGGAAACCTTGGATTTTCTCTTTGACTTCCTATACCCAGCTTCTGTAATGATAACCTGAATTATTCAGCACTGCCTAAATCTAGAAAACTAATTGTATTCTCCAGAAACCAGTGCAATGATGTAATATAGCCATTTAGCAAGTATATGGTAGATTATTCCAGTAATTTTATGAAGAATTAGATGGAATTGGAGATTCTCAGTGTCCCAAGTATACTGCACTGCACACTTCATTTCCATTTCAATAGGTACCAGGGGAGGCCAGTTGTTATGTCCTTATTGCATGCAGAAAATGAATAGATGAGGAATAAATTTAACCTTTTAAAAAATTTTGGTTTGTGAAAGCATTTCTCAGTTTTTTGTTAATTAAATTGTCAGATAACGAATTGAAACCTCCTTTGAAATCTTTCCCAGCCTTCCATTTGCAACTCAGAACTGTTCGCACATTCTCCATCTGGGCCTCCACAGGGCTATTTTTAGCAACGCTGTTGAAATATTTTGAGCAGACTGCTGGCAGAAGGATTTTCCTCTCCCCCCCCCCCCCCCCCCCACTGCGTCTGCATTGCCGCAAAGTTTGCTTCCATCGGGTGGTCACGGATCTAATTCCACTGGCAGTTTTGTGATTTTTGAGTATGCTATGTAAATTTAGTAATTTTTAAAAATGATTTAAAAAATAAATAAATAATGAGACGTTCGGCACAGTAACAGGCCTTTTTGTCCCACAAGCCCGTGCCGCCCAATTTGAAAGGTTGGAGGAAGTAGGGGCACCCGGAGGAAAAACCCACGTAGACACAGGAAGAATGTACAGACTCTTAACACACAGCACCAGATTCGAAGCTGGGTCGCTGGCGCTGTAACAGGGATTGTAATTGGTGTTTGACAAGCCGAGCAGTGATGCTAGAACAAATGAAGTGGTAGTGTCCATTTTTGAAATGGGCAATTTGTGTTGCTCAAAGCTGAGCAAAAAATGATTAAAAATGCCCAAGTAAATTGTCA
This sequence comes from Narcine bancroftii, assembly GCF_036971445.1. Taxonomy (NCBI): domain Eukaryota; kingdom Metazoa; phylum Chordata; class Chondrichthyes; order Torpediniformes; family Narcinidae; genus Narcine; species Narcine bancroftii. The sequence goes on along the minus strand of NC_091482.1, from coordinate 18,189,040 downwards.
GCTAGGTGGTGATACTTGCACCATGCAGCTGTGATCAGAAGGTAAGGTTGCAGAAGTTGGCCAGGAAGCAACTAATTTTGCTGCCAGAGCAACATCTCCATTTTGAACCCAAGAGTAAGTGCTATCTCTGCGATCTGTTCTTCAATTTGACATCTGGTGACCGCTCTGGTCAACAACAGGAAACTCTTGTTACAGTCGAAGGCCATAAATCCAGACCATCCGAGAAAATTCAAACTTTGGAAAGCTCTCAATCTCTTTTAAATTCAGCTGGCTTTTGCGTGGACGTGTAAGAGCCACGGATGCACAGCGACAACAAGCGTTGACTTCATTTTTCTTTCAAACTGCTCATCTTGATAAATGAGGCATGCTGCATTTGCGAACGAATAAATTATCAGAATATACCTGTTCATCTCTTTATTCCTCCTCAAAAGTGGAGTTTATAAGTACTGCCCAAGAATCTGGGGAATCTGGACCCAGTCCGTGAGCAGTCCAGATTTTTGGACTTCTACTGTAGAGGCAGTCCTCTTGTTACGAACGACGAACTTATGGACAACTCGCACTTAAGAAAGGACTTTGCGCAGCTTCAAATGCATCGGCTTGAGTCAGGAGAATGCTGTCTGCCATTTTTAAGTTGGATTATGTTGCCGTTAACACTATGCTGAGTGTGCCAACTTCAAGAAATTGACTTCAGGGGTTTATATGCATAGCAAGGTAAAATATATACCAAGACAAACATTTGACAAACCGATGCTAAATGTATGTATCTGTTCCTACTTACTTACAAATTTGACTTGAAGACAATAAACTGCCTTAATAACTATTGACCAGCAGCACTTGCATCAACAGTGATGAAATGTTTTGAAGGGCTCGTGATGAAGCAGATCGATTTCTCTCTCAGAGATGACATGGATCCATTCTAGTTCAACTATGGCAGCAAAAGGTCTACGGCAGATGCCATCTCACTGGCCCTACACAAAGCCCTGGAACATCTGGGCAGCAAACATGCATACATCAGGATGCTTCTTATTGACTACAGTTCGGCATTTAACACCATCATCCCCTCAAAACTGATTAGCAAACTCCATGACCTGGGAGTTAACACCCCAGTGTGTAATTGGATTGTGGATTTCCTCACCTCCAGGCCACAATCAGTGAAGATTGGTAAGATCTTGTCCTCCACAATCTCCATCAGTACCAAAGCACCACAGGGCTGTGTTCTTAGCTCCCTGCTTTACTCACTCTAGACCTACGACTGTGTAGCTGGGTACGACAATAACACCATCTAAAAATTTGCCGATGATGCCACAGTAGAGGGTTGAATAAAGAAAGAGGATGAGTCAATGTACAGGATGGAGATTGTGCACTAACACCAACCCTGCAGTCAATGTGACCAAAACTTAAGGAGCTGATTGTTGACTTCAGGAAAGGAAAGCCAGAGGTATATGATCCAGTGATCATTGGGGGATCAGAGGTGGAGAGGATGAGCACATTTAGGTTCTTGGGAGTCACCATCTTGGAGGATCTTTCCTGGATCCAACAAATCAATGGCATCGTGAAGAAAGCACGTCAGCGCCTCTACTTCCTTGGGAATTGGTGGAGATTTGGTATGATATCCGAAACCCTGGCAAATTTCTACTGATACGTGGTGCAAAGTGTGCTGACTGGCTGCATCACAGTCTGGTATGGGAACACCAATACCCCTGAGTGTAAAGTCCTCCAAAAGGTAGGAGACACAGCCCAGGATATCACAGGCAAAACCCTCCCCACGACGGAGTACATCTACCGGGAATGCTGCCATCGGAGGTCAACAGCAATCCTCAAAAACCCACACCACCCAGCACATGCTCTGTTTTCACTGCTGCCACCAGGAAAGAAGTGTAGGTGCTACAAGTCTTGCTCCACCAGGTACCCCCTCCACCATCAGAATCCTCACAACAAACTCAATCAGGGACTAATTTGAGGACTCTTACTTGCAAACTTTATTAATTTTCTTTGCTCTCTCTGTATTCCAGTCAGTTTGTTTACATTCTTTATCTCTTTACTGTTCATGCAGTGTACAGTTTATTTTTAGCACTACCAATTAGTTGTAATTCTACCGCGCCCACAGGAAAGAGGAATCTCTGTATGTGATGTCACGTATGTACTGACAATAAATCTGAAAACTGACTAAGGAACGGAACTTGTTCGTAACCCAGGCGGGGATTTGCCTGTATTTATAATATGAGCTTTGTGTACCTACCAGCAGTTTCATACTTTCTGCCAAATTACATGTGTAATCACTATCCAGCCAGTAGATGGCAATAATCCCACTCTGTTCCCCACATTCATGAATAAAACATGAAGCCTGCAGATACCGTGATTGAAGTAAAAACACAATGTTGGAGAAACTCAGCAGGTCAAGCAGCGTACGTTATCTTTGGCTTGGCTTCGCGGACGAAGATTTATGGAGGGGGTAAATGTCCACGTCAGCTGCAGGCTCGTTTGTGGCTGACAAGTCCGATGCGGGACAGGCAGACACGGTTGCAGCGGCTGCAGGGGAAAATTGATGGGTTGGGGTTGGATGTTGGGTTTTTCCTCCTTTGCCTTTTGTCAGTGAGGTGGGCTCTGCGGTCTTCTTCAAAGGAGGTTGAACTGTGAGGCGCCAAGATGCACGGTTTGAGGCGAGATCAGCCCACTGGCGGGGGTCAATGGGGCAGGCACCAAGAGATTTCTTTAGGCAGTCCTTGTACCTCTTCTTTGGTGCACCTCTGTCTCGGTGGCCAGTGGAGAGCTCGCCATATAACACGATCTTGGGAAGGCGATGGTCCTCCATTCTGGAGACGTGACCCATCCAGCGCAGCTAGGAAAGATAAAGATACATAACCAATATTTTGAGCCCTTTAATAAAGTTGGAACAAAATGTAGACAGGCAAACCCCCACCCCGATATAGGGGCACTTGCCTTTATTTTGTTCATACCTTGATGAAGGGCTTAAGCTGGAAACAATGGCGATGTATCTCTTGTGATAGAAAGTACACTGTTTGACCTGCTGAGTTTCTCCAGCGTTGTGTTTCATGACGTTGCTGCACATTATGCCAAATAATCATTGTGGATGTGTGTAGTGCAGCGGCATTGCTGGTGGAGCTGCTGCCTTGTAGCACCACTGACCCATTCAGTCCTGATCTCAAGGGCTTTCTGGGTGCAGTTAGTGCATTCTCCCTTCTGATCATGTGGGTTTCCCCATTTACTCTCGATTAACCATTCTCAAATGGAGGCCGTAGCACATTTAAGTTAAAGCCTTGATTTCACCTCATGTAAAGTAAACATTATTCAATTTTTTGGTTATGTCATTAATCAGAGAGAAGTTCGGAAGGAACCAAACCTGAAGGCTTTTGGGGTGGGTCTGGTGATATTCTGAGCCTACAATTTTTGTACAACTTTGGCTTTTCCTCAAGGAAAATTAGTCCAGCCTATCCAGTCTCTTCTTTGAAATTACTTTTCTAAAAAGATGAAAATCTAAAACATTGCATGTTTACCACATTTATGGGACATTTCCTGATCTTTCATTTGCAAAGAGATTTGAATAATTTTTGATTGGATTGCATAATGCAAACAAGCAAACGTTTGCTGGTTTCTCCATTTTACTGACCTGTTTTTAAAATCTGGAAGTATAGATTAATTAACCTTGATTATTAGCTAAGGGATGCATTAAGTTTGAGAATCATCAAACTTTATTGTCGGAGTATATACATCACCTCACATACAACCTGAAGATTCTTTTTACTGCGGGCGAGGCCGAGACTGAGGCAGAATTGCCATTTATTGGTAGTGCAAAAAAATCTGTACACAACGTACATAAGTACGCAAATGAAGAAATGTAAACAAATTGTCATATAGAGAGGAAAAATAATCAAGGAAGTGCAAGAGTAAGAGTCCTTAAATGAGTCCCTGATTGAGTTGGTCGTTGAGGAGTCTGATCCTGAACCTGGTGGTGTGAGTCTTGTGGCATCTCTACCTCTTTCCTGACGGCAGCAGCGAGAACAGAGCGTGTGCTGGGTGGACTGGACTCTTGATGATTGCTGCTGCCCTCTGACAGATGTTGTCAATGGTGGGGAGGGTTTTGCCTATGCCCTGGACTGTGTCTGTTGCCTTTCACAGGGTCTGAGCTCGTGGGTATAACTAGTCTGTGATTAAAATTTGGCAAGACTCCCGGAGCATCAGATTTTGATTTTGTGGCCAGGGATTCAAAAATTTCTGTCAGTTTGTCTCCCTTTAGTCTGTAGACCTGTGCTTTTATTCCAGTTTGGCTTAAGTTTTCCTTTGTCTTCTGTGCTCCTTTCAAGGTTGGTGTGTATACAGGGATAATAGTATGTTGGTTGTGTCAATACTCAACCAACTGACATGTATCATAAGTTATTGCACGGACATGGATCATTTTCTCTGCTGAATACCTCCGCCAGGTGGCTACGACCCAATGGATTATAGGCGGAACATCACGCAGGGGGCATGTTTGGGATTGGAATTGAGATTTTAATCTTTGGTTACTGGAGGCTCTTCAAGTGGAGCAGAGAGCAGTTATGCCTCCAAATTGAAGACCTGCACACTGAGCAAAACAGGAGGTTTCCACATTGATTAAGAGAAAACCTCAAGGAGGAGGCAAAGATTATGAAGGATGTCCCAGGCTAAAAGGTTGGTGAGACTGTTTACCACTTCAATCGCTGGCTCAGGCCCCCGGTGGAGGAATTATTTAACCTTCGACCTCCGGATGAGTTCCTCAGAGAGAAATATGGCTTCCAGTGGTACGTGTGGGTTCAGTGCACAGCTGACTGGTCCAACAGGACCTGACACTTGTCTGCAGATCCTCTTGTTCCAAGTGTGATATTGTTAATAAAATTTGTGTATATCCAAAAAAAAGTTAGTGCACATAGTCTCTGTGATCTGAAAGGTACATTCATTCATCCATGCTGCAAGTTTTGCAAACAAAAATGCATATCCAACTGAAGGAGGCAATGTGTTTGGTGTTGTGATTTATTTTAATTGAGCATAAAATGAGCCAAATTGATTAAAATACCATTAAATATATTTATACAAGCATTCATACACTTTTTAAATAGTTTTTGTTTAAATAAAGGTCAATAAAATTATCACATTCTTTGCAGATAGTTTGCTGGTTATTTTATACAAGTGCATTTGCTTGTAGTCTCTGCCGTGCCAGACTTTCAGCCTCTCCCCTGCTGGATATTGAAGTCAATCAATGAAGAGTAGGGCAGTGATATAGCCCAACTGTGTGAGGAAAAGTAAGTGGGAGCTTTGCTCAGTTGGAAATTACTGAAAGGTCTAATTCCGAAGATCAGCACAAAACCTAATCAATAAAAGAGGATTGAAATGGATCAATTGCGTCATCCTAAAGTTGGAAGCATGTTCTATCCATTATTCCCCTCACACATGCAGTCACACTTTTTGATATGCTTAGCAAATTTTACAATTTCTCTCGTGAAGCTTCCTTTTTGTTGTTGTTTGATCTGACAAGTGGGAAAAATGCCAAGCTTATTTTGGAATGGGGTGATGAGCAGAACATATGTGATATGAAAGCTCAAATATTGGATGAAATGAAGCACTGTGGCCAAGAGTTTCTAGTGGGCACTCTTGTGGGTACAACTGGAGGTACTATATTCTCTGCATTGATTCACTAAAGTTGTGGGTGACAGCATCAGAACTGTGTGGGCTGGTGCAAAACATGCAGACACACACTCAGACAAACACACACACATACATATATATATATAGAGATATATATTTATATATATTTATATATATATATATCTCTATATATATATAGAGATATATTTATATATATATCTCTATATATCTCTATATATATAGATATATCTCTATATATCTATATATATATAGATATATCTCTATATATCTCTATATATATATATATAGAGATATATCTCTATATATCTCTATATATCTCTATATATCTCTATATATATATCTCTATATATCTCTATATATATATCTCTATATATATATATAGAGATATATCTCTATATATCTCTATATAGAGATATAGAGATATATCTCGATAGAGAGAGATAGAGAGAGATAGAGAGAGATAGAGAGAGATAGAGAGAGATAGAGAGAGATAGAGAGAGATAGAGAGAGAGAGAGAGAGAGAGAGAGAGAGAGAGAGAGAGAGAGAGAGAGAGAGAGAGAGAGAGATATATTTACATATAAATCTATATAGATAAAAAACATGTTTATATAAATATTAGAATCCTGGACGTGAGTGGTTCCTTTGGTTGTTCAGCAGGGGCATAGCTGGGCTTTAATGTTATGGGGAGTGAGAGTGCATAAAAAAAGCACACATATGCACATGCACAAGCAATGATGTATATTGTTTATTCTGTTTACAAGCTGGCTCCATGATTAGGCATTAAACAAGGAGAAAAGCTGCATCCGAATCATCAAAAGGTACAATAAATAGTATTGCTGTTTCTTCTAGCTTCAGAATTAATTGGTCCAGTTTAGAAACACTACTACTTAAAATAAAACTATTTATTCTCACTTCCATTGAAAGGCTTCTAAGTACTGAAGGGAACAGCTCAGCAAGTCCTGGTCCAAGTGTAGAGATTAGCAGATATTATCCAACATTTAAAGACAGTGTTTTCAGGAGTGAAGTCAGGGATACTTCCTCAGACTCCCTTCCAACTTATCTTAAACAGAAAACCCAACTCCAAATACAATATTAAAACTGTTTGCAAAACTGAGATGGGAATGAAGATTTTTTTAAAATAAAAAAACTAGCTTTTATTTTATGCGGTTTAAAACAAAAACAGAATTTCCCAGTGAAAAGTCACCAATAGCAGAGGAAGAGCAGACTGCAGATTGAAAATCTCCGACAAGGCAAAATTGTAAGTACTGGCTAGGGAAGTGAGGAAGGAGGGGGTGGAAATAACCTGACAATGTGAAGGCACATACCTCCGCTCTGTCAGCATCTTAAACTGAAGTTGAAATAATAAAACAGATTCTATCACCAATGTCTATATGTATAGATTGTCGTGTAGGATGACTGTGATTGGCTGAGAGCGTAGCCATGCCTACTGGCAGTTCTTAAAGGATTGCTCCTAGCCTTGGTTTGGATCAACAAGCCTTTGATTCTTTCGACGCGCTCTACAATTTTATTACCTAGAAAGTTTTAAAGGGATGGAGTGTATGCTACGGCTGGAACGCCTCGACATCGACCCACAGTCGACAACAGCCTCAAATTCACTGCAGCCTGTAATACTCCTGAAGGCCTGACCACATTGATAGAATGAACAACAATGTTACCTTGATTCAAATCTAAATATAGCTTTGGATTTTTCATCATAAAAATGAAAAAAGGAATTGTAACTTAGGAAATGTCATGGGGCTTAGTGACAGCCCACAGGGAAGGAGGGAAGCAATGAAAAAAAATCTAACACTTTTCCAACAAAACATCTGAGAAAATCTTAGGTCTTAATGTTCAAAAGGGAGTTAAAACCACCACTGTGCAGTTAATAAATCAGCTTACAAACAGAATCAAATCCATCTCACCCAAGAATGGACTTTTATGAAATACACTATTAATTCTGATTTTTTTTAAGCTCGACTGGATGGTGGTGGTGGGGGGGTGGGGGGGGGGGGATATATCCAAGGCCACGTTCAATTATTGGATATATAAAATAAAAGCTTCAATTGACCATCCTAGTGCATGGGTGCACACAAAAGACTGTCAAAATAATCATTTACAAATGTTTTTTTTGGGAGGGATTGAGTAGAGCAGTTGTGTATTCCTTTCAACGAATGTTGCCTGTGGTTTGAAGTGGAACTCTGGTGATGGAGGGTTTGGATTCAATGGTGCCTGTTTTTGAAGTGCAGCAGATGCTGTGGTCTCATAGCACACTTCAAAAATATGCGGTGTGGGAGGGTCGGGGTGGGGCTGCTGGGCTGAAAAGGCTGAGGGAGCTGTCGCTCACACCACCCCACCACAGTTCCGCCCCTGTCATTCACTAGTTTCACAGCCTGGGGGAAGAAGCAGTTTCTCGGCCTGGTGGTGCTGGATTTGATACTTCTGTATTTCTTTTACGATAGGAGCATCTGTATGTGGAATGGAAGGAGTCCTCATTGATTTTGCATGCCCACTTCTTGGTAGATCACATCAGTGGGGGAGGGTGCCCCTATTGATGAAAGTGAATTGGACGCCAACATTTTGCTGACCTGTTCAGCAGCATAAATGGCAGTCCTGCAGTGGGGTTGGGAAAAAATTGGGGTCGGGATACAGTGGAGATTTCGGGGATGAAAGTCAGATGTTAATAATTTATTTGCCTGGCATGCACTCCAGTGTGGTGTTACTCTGGGGCAGCTATATTTTTTTCCAGGACAACACGATGACAGACACAACCTTGTCCAGGCTCCTCGTCCAGTGCTGTGTAAGTGTGTCTCATGGGAGTATGATGGCCCTTTATTGCATTGTCTGGAAATCCTGTCAGGCTTGTGAAGTTGACTCTTGCCCAGGAGTATTCAGTCAAACTTCCCAGTTACATGAAAGATCCAGAATTTCTCATTATCATGTTTCATGCCAGGGAATAAAAATCAAGTTTTCAGTTTTTGATGCTGAAGAAGCAGTAATAAATTGTTTTCCTAGACAAATATTTAAGTGCAATAGAGTTGATTATGCCTGTAATATACTCCCAAAAACTAAATTATTGGGCCTTCAGAGAGTATTCGCCTGAGCCGGCCTCCCATTCCTGCAGTTCACTAGATCCCTTGGGAAAGGTTGGTTACCAAGTCACATCTTTCATATCTTGAGGGTATTCCCAATGCTCTCCTGACGATGTGGCTGCTGGGGTCACATGGGGAAACATTAGCAGCAAAGGTAGATGTGGCAAGATTATCTTGGCCAGCATTTGAGAGAATAGCATTCAACTCTCCTGGAGAAGAAAGAATATAATATCATCTGCCAGGCCATTCTCTGCTCTCTAACACCATAGAGCCTTTTTACATGCATGTTCTTTATCACATATTTATTGTCATAATCGTCCAATATCTACATCATGAATTTTGCAATGAAATTTCATGAGATCATGATGTAGCTCAACATTATCAGTGAAATATTTATTATGCTATAAATTCTTCATACAAAATGGTTTTTGACTTAGACCAAAACGGTCTTTGCAAAATTGCATCAAGTCTCGTGCAAGAATTGTTAAGATAGCCCTAGCCGTAGCAAAAAAATGTATTATGTCAACCTGGAAATTGGAAGATAATTTGAAAATACAACAATGGTATATAGAAATGAATAAATGTATTCCATTAGAAAAAATAACATATAGTTTAAGAAATAATATTGAAATATTCGAACAAGTATGGGAGCCTTACATTAAATACAATAGCGAAAACCTACCGGGGACAAACATTACCTAAGTTGATGGAAGGAGAAGGAAAGAAAAGAATGGACTCTGTAGAATTTCTGGTGTATTTTTGTTGAATGACAACATTGTCTGACTGAATTAATGCAACCTAGATTGTATACCTAAAATGGATGAGGGGGGGGGGGGGGGGTGGGGGGGTGGCTTGGGAGGAGGGAGGGGGGGGGGGGGAGAAAAAGTCACTGTAAATGTGTGAAAAAGAAAAAGTGTATATCATGGCTATTGTGATTTATGGTGTGAAAAAAAAAGTCTCGTGCAAGAATTCACGCTGTCTTGTTCAAGTCGGTGCCTCTCCTTCCTCAGAAGTTTGCGGAGGTTTGGTAATGCACCAGAAACCCTGCCAAATTTCTACAGAGGTGTGGTGCTGACTGGCTACATCATGGTCTGGTATGGGGACATCAATGCCCCTGAGCATAAAGGTAGTGGACACAGCCAGGGACATCACAGGCAAAACCCTCCCCACTACTGAGTATATCTACAGCAGCAATCATCAAAGACCCACACCACCCAGCACATGCTCTTCTTGCTGCTGCCATCAGGAAAGAGGTGTAGGTGCTACAAGACTCACACCACCTGGTTCAGGAACACCTGCTCCCCCTCCACCATCAGACTCCTTCCTCAATGACAAACTCAGACTCACTTTATTGATTTTCTTTTTTGTTCTCTTTGTGGTGCAGTCAGTTTGTTTACATCTGTTACCTGTTCTTTGTTTTCATGTTTATGCTGTGTCCAGGTCTTTTGCACTACCAATTAGAGCCCTCAGGAAAAAGAATCTCAGGGTTGTATGTGATGTCACGTATGTTCTGTGGCAATGAATCTGAAAACCTGTTTGGAAGCTTGGGTTACCTGCTTCTTGGGGGGAGGATAAAACTTTCCCTGTTGGTCTCTGGAAGTGACTCTACCTGGATCATGCTGCCTAAATGCAATCACTTCTTACTTTGCCGTCTTCATTTGATAGCCAACAGGAGCACCAAGCCCTGGATTTAAGAATAAAGAGCTATATTAAAGCAATTTAAAATGGAAGAATTAAGTTGTTGACTATTTGCCTTGATAAATGATTTTGAACAAAAATCCAATGTTTTATTGCAGAAAGCGTTCTCTGGAGTTTGCACAATGATTGATCTCTGCGTTACGGGTAAATGTGAACTAAGTAAAGGGTGGCTATTTTTCGAGACAATTCCAGATTCTTCTGCTGCAATGTTACTAACTATTCGACATTAATCCATGGATCAATAGGGAAAATCAAAAGCATGTCGGCCATTTGACCTCATGCTTGCTCTGCCATGCAATATCTTGCCACCCTTGGTGCCATTTTTCTGCAGTCTCCCTCGGTCGCCTGATTTTTCTAAAAATCCAAAGGTCTCTATTCATGATTCTTGGATTATAATGGCAACAAATGATCAGATTGTTTCCAAATTGAGCCATGCACGATGCCATCTGTTTGACGTTACCATGATTGAGTGGCATGTTCTGAATTGATGATGGTGTGGCCTGGACACATCTTGGGCATTGATCTTGGACTGGTGCAAATTGACCCATGTTGCTTGTAGACCATCAGTGGAATTCTAATTGAATTGCATCCTCCCTGTACCAGCAGGTGTATTATTTTCAGTGGCCACTGTGCTGTTCCTGGAAAAAAAACATTGAATTCAAATGCCGCTTTAAATGTCTCATTGCATGCCAATGTTATTTTTGTTTCAGAAAGTAATCAATCGTATTATTCAACCATAAAAGTATCGGTATTCGCTCCTTGTCACTCCGAGCAGCAAACTGGATTCATTTTACAATATATGTGCTGTATGTGGCTTTCTTACATTATTAATGCAATATTTTCATCCTTGTCATTAAGCTCACATCACATTTGAATTGGATTGTTTATCAGCATGTGTATTGAGATACAGCGAAAAGCTTTAATATGTGGTATCCAGGCATGTCAATGTACTTAAGTTCATGAAATAATAATGAGAAAATGCAGGATGTGTTACAGTACGTCAAAAAGCATAGGGTCAAAAGGACTAGGTGAAGCATACAGTTAAAAATTCAAGGGCAGAATGCTTTACCTTTGAGAGGTCTCTTTCAGAGTCAAATAATAGCGGGAGAACAAATGCCTTGAATTTGTGGTTTCAGCGTTGTATCTTCTGTCCAACAGCATGGTGAAGAGAGTATGACTGGGTCTTTTCATGTGTTGCTGGCTTTTCTGAAATGGTGGGAGATATGGATAGAGTTGACCTGATAGCTTTTTCCAATGCTACAGGTACTCTGTGACCAGTAAGGAATTGCTTAAGGTGGTCTGTGACTGGGAAGGGAAGGATGAGAATCATTGCTATATTTTGCTTGAGAAAAAAATTAATTAGCTCATTTCCTTTGGAGTTATGAAACCGTCCACATAATGAGTCAGTTTTATGAGCTTGGAGTTGCAGCAAAATTCTGAAGACACCGTGCGCTGCCCCTCTCAAGCTCACATTTTTCTACCCAATGCCGTCTTCCACAAATGTAAAGTGTGCCTCTGGAGAATGTAATTACCTCAAATTTTAATCAAGGGAGAAAACATTTAAGTTGATTGTTGCCCCCAGCCTTCGCAGAATATTGACCAAATTAACTTTGAATCTTTTGTTATATTCAAGTGGATTGGAATCTGTAATCTTTTGGAAATATCCAAACTTAACTGCATGTACTGTTCTTTCTTTCTTCTTTGGCTTGGCTTCGCGGACAAAGATTTATGGAGGGGGTAAAAGTCCACGTCAGCTGCAGGCTCGTTTGTGGCTGACAAGTCCGATGCGGGACAGGCAGACACGGTTGCAGCTGCTGCAGGGGAAAATTGGTGGGTTGGGGTTGGGTGTTGGGTTTTTCCTCCTTTGCCTTTTGTCAGTGAGGTGGGCTCTGCGGTTTTCTTCAAAGGAGGTTGCTGCCCGCCGAACTGTGAGGCGCCAAGATGCACGGTTTGAGGCGATATCAGCCCACTGGCGGTGGTCAATGTGGCAGGCACCCAGAGAAATAGAGGGAGCTTGAGATTCTAGTCAACAGAACTTTGGTCTGAAACATAAACAAATGGCTCATTTCAACTATAATTCTCATGATAAAGAGTGGTTTGTAAATTTGAAATAAAATAATTCACAACTGACAGGTGAATAAATCCCTGTGTGTGAGGACCTAAAACTGGACCCTCTTGGTGCTAAGTGAATTATCTGTAACTTTCCATGAGGGGTCAACATTTTTCAAAGATGAACTGTTGAGTAATTATTTTGTATACTGTACATATTGAAGCAAGGGCAATTTGTCTGGGATTAAATGGTACATGGCCAATTGAAGCTCTCATTAAATCAAAGAAATATTGGACTTGCCTCAAGTAATTAAAATGTGCAGTTAGTTAATTTAGCCATACCTGGAGTTTATGATGCTCTGAATTTGTATAATTTCCTATTTTGTGACTTCTTAGTCCATTACAGATCCTTGAGCTGAGACAGCAATGTCTTCCTACTTTCAGATACTACTGATGTAAATCTCATGATTTAATGAATGAACAATGATTAGTGTGACGGTTAGTGCTATTACAGGACTGGTGGACCCAGTTCAAATCTGCCGCTCTCTCTTTGTACATTCTCCCTGTGACCACATGGAATTCTAAGTGCACCAGTTCTTCCCCCCCCCCCCCCCCCACAACCCCTCGCGTTCAAATGGGGTTAGTACGTTAATTTGTCACAAGGCTACCTTTGGGTGCCTCTGGCTTGTAGGTTTGAGGGGCCTGTTACCATGCAGTATCTCTAAATCAAATTAAAGTGCTGGACCTCGGTGATGTGAAAAATAATTGATGTTTCAGGTCATTGACCTTGATCATATATGAAGTATTGCTTTCAATTTTTTGACCTGGATGCATTGAGCAATGAATTAATGAAGCATTGAGCATGGATAACGCAATGCTATTTCGGTGATGGCGATTGTGGTTCGAATCTGGTGCTACTTTAAATGTAAATTAAATTCAATTTTAAAGAAATTTAAATTTAGACATACAGCATGGTAACAGGTCATTTCGGCCCAATGCTACCCAATTTACACCCAATTCATTTATACCCGGTTCGTCTTGAAGGGTGAGATGAAGTCGGAGTCCCCAGGGAAAACCTATGCGGACAAAGGAAGAATGTACAATCTCCTGACAGGCAGTGTGGGATTCGATCGCTGGCACTGTAAAAATGCTGTATAACCACTACACCAACTGTCTGTCAGGAGTTTGTACATTCTCCCATGTCTCTGTGAGTTTCCTCTGGCAGCTTTGTTTTCCTCCCACCCTTCAAAAACTTACTTTAATTGGACAACATGGGCTTGTGGGCTGAAAGGGCCTATCACCGTGCTGTACAGGTATTCCTCGACATATGTCCGTGTTCCCTTCTGGATAACCGGCCTTATCTTGGAATGGATGTACGTCAGAACTGGCCCGTATCCACAACAAGATGAACCTGCTGGTGATACTGAAGAGTAAAATGAGAATCCTTCTCATTCTCTCTGTTGCTGCCGACCCTGAGCACCCTGCGGACTCTACTGGCCTCTAAAAATCTGTATTTTTACAGAATATTGAGCACCAGAATCAGAAAAAAAGGGACACAAGGAGTTAAAATGCGGTGAAATATCTCAACATGGCAGCCACCAAGGCCAGCTCTCAACCAGCTCTTGTGAGAGATTGGCTACTACTGCCAACCTCTTGCGAGGGGCATTATTTTCCAAAGACAGGCCTGACTTTTCACTATCATGCAAGTTTTATAATTAAAAAAAAAAATTTGGCCATATATGCAGATGGACATAAGCTGCACAGGTCGCAAGTTAGGGAGTGCCTGTAGGTCATATTTTCGCTAAAATTTTGAATCAATGAGTCTGTTGCCTCATGTCAACCTGGAAATGTGTTGAGAAAGCATTAGTGCATGCCAGACATTTCTGAACAGACTGCTGAGTTTTGAATGGTCTTACTTTACTTCCCTTGATCCTTGCCCTGATTAGTTGACTCAAGGATGCATTGAAAGGTCTGCGGGGTCTGGATTGCCACGCTAGTACTTGTTGATTTAATCCATCCACGCAGTTAACTTCATGCCTAGGGACCATCTGTTGTCAAGGAGAGTAAAGTGGTTTGCAGAAAGGCTCAAACGCAGATTAAATGATCTCATGCATCTGAAAGCTTCCCCAAGCACACTGCATTTTGGGCCATCTCCGAGAAATTCAGCACATAAGCAGGTCCACGGGCCCTGTGACTTTGTGCTGATCAAGAACCACTCTACTTTCGCCAACCCCAAGTTGTTCTCCCCATATTCCCAAAAGGAACATTTCCATTCCCATTATTTTTATTTTTTAAGAAAAAGGACCAAGCTTGTTAACAAACTCAATGAAACCTTAATCTTTTAAATATAAAAATCTTCTCCCATAAAATATCTTGATTCTTTTCCTCGGGGATTTCAAGACTGATGTATTGATTGCTCATTTGTTGCCATCTCTCCTCTCATTGGGGAGCTTCTGCCCCAGTGTGTTCACTCCCGGACGACCTGTTTGCTTTGTTCCCTTATTTCTCATCTTTCAGTCAGGCCCTGCCTTGTACAATCCAACTGTCAACAGTTCAAAAGAACAGTAGGTTCATTCAGGTCACTGCTCGATGCTGAAGGTCAGCACCACTCCTGATGCTGTTCCTTACAGATGCAGCTGGATTGGGTGGGGTTGAGGTGCTGATGGTTGTTGCGCACTGATGGTTTGGGTTGACAGAATAGTTTTTGCAAGGTCCAGAATTAGTATTTCAGCTTGCAATATTTAATCCTGAGCTGTTTGATTCGGGGGTGGGGGGGAAATGAAATTTTAAATAGAAGGGCAAGACCTTTTGACTGAGACCCAGTGACACCTTATTTACTGCAATCCTCTGATTTACTTAAATCAGTTGCTGCAGGTATTACAGTTGAACAATTCCAGACCCAAGCTGAATCGAGAAATCAGGGTAAACTGAAGCAAGATAAAACAATCAAGATCATTGGATAAAATGAAGGAATTAATTGGGGAATCCATCAAGACTGAATCACTTGAAGCAGAAATAAAAAGAAGAGAGCAATTTAAGGCGAAGCAAACTCCAAGTCCAGCTATTTTCTATATATTTTACCCTCTGGACTAGGTTCTGCTGCACCAGAAATTTGCCAAATCATTAATGCACCTGACACCTATGGGGGAATTGGTAAATGCTGGATAAGTGAGTTTTCTGGTTGCTTGAGACTCGCTCTTACAATGCCAAACTTGTACGCAAGCATGAAGAATAAATGGTTTAAAAGTGCAAAATGTATAAAATCTATACAGTAGTCCTTATTTATGTAAGTTCACTATAATCAGGTAATTCCTGTAATTTACAAAATTTAAATTAAACTTGGAACCCAGGATGCTAGCGCTGTAACACCGTTGTGTTGACTGCTATGCTAATCGTGCCGCTGTCGTAGTTAATACCCCCTCCCCCACATTTAAAGATGAAGCTTAGTAATATGATTAATAAAGATAAAGACTCTTACCGAGCAGGGATAAAGACACTTTAAGAGAGTCCCCACAATGGCCAGCAGCATCAACCAGCTCTTCATCCTGGGTGATGCCATTTTATTCAAACACATTTCTGTTCAGACATTTCTTTATTCAAAGAAGCTACTATGAGCAAAGCATGACCAAGGCTGGCTGAATATTTGCTCCCATCTTCAAGTATTTATGTGTTACTTCAGAGAACAATTAGAACATAGGATACAACAGCTCAGTACAGGTCCTTTGGCCGTCGGTCATATTGACCTGTATATTCCTACCAAAAAATACTAAGCCCTTCCTACCTCATCACCCTCTATTTTCCTTTCATCCATGTGCCTGTCTAAGAGTCTCTTAAATGGCTCTAATGTTTCATCCTCCACCACCATTCCTGGCAAGGTATCCCAGGCCCCCACAATTCCCTGTGTAATTAAAAGAAAACTTAACCCTGATGTCTCCCCTAAACTTTCCTCCCTTCACTTTGTATTTTAAACTTTTTAAGTTTTTTCCTCACTTTATTTATTTTCTCACTCCATTTATTTATTTACCTTGATTTTTTTTTTTGCTGGTTGCTTGAATAATGGAGAACAGGTTTTGCTGTAATTCTGATCTGCATGTGAAATGTGCCCTCAGAGAGCATTGGTTGGTCCTTCCATGTTAGCAGATGGATTGCCTGAGTGGTTTTACATGTACGTGCCGTGATCTCATTTGGCTAAGTCACCGACAGGATGGTGCAACGCAGTAATTGTCCTTTCTGGGTAATGGGTCTGAATATGATTGTATCTCAAACCCAACAAACTTGGCTGTTTATTATGAGGACAAGTTTCACCAGCACTGACTGGTTCAACCATCAGCTGTTGGTTGCTTTGCAGTGGACGGCTGGTTGGACAGATGATCATTTGCAGATCTGAGAGTGGATTTGTAAGTAAATTTGAAGAGCCCAAAAAAATCTTCATGATTAGTGCTTGCATTAAATGATGGCTCAAATTTAGCAGTCGGTGTTGGCGTTCACCGTCATCTTTGGAGATGAGGTCTTGCAGCTTTTACTTTTCCATCCTTGATTATGTTCAGAAACTGGGTCAGTGGAGCCTTCACCCAAACAGCTATGACATTTCATATTGATTTGCAGCCAAATATACCGTCGAATTCACACATAAAAGCTTCTCTTGGCCAAGAGATCTTTTGATATTTGATTTACTGATTTTTGATGACCTTAATTGCACTCACCTTAACACAGTGGCTTGGCCAGTGAATGTGCAGCAGAACCTGGTCACAGGGGCAGTCACTGAACTTTAACTCAACCCCCAGATCAGGGCTCTCTTTTGGTGTTGAATAGTGGTCCACCTCACTTCAACTGATGGGCTGTGATACAGAGAAGTTGTGGAAAGCAATCAGATAACTGCACCCACTGACCCATTGCGGGCCTGATCTCATAATTCTATGCCCACTCCCCTAAAATTGGCCCGTGGTTCCAAGGATACCATTTCTGGTCCCACTCCCCTTGACTCAAGATAGTGACAAAAGTAAAACACAGAAATCTGCAGACACCATGGCTGAAGTTTAAAAAAAAACCCCACAAAGCTGGAGAAACTCAGCAGGTCAAACAGTTTTATTTATGTAGCAAAGATATACCTTCATCAAGGTATGGTAAAATGTTGGCAGGCATCTAGACAAAAGGGTAAGGAGGAGGTGTAGTCACAAAGGCAGGAGATGATAGGTGGAGAAGGGAGGGAGGGGGACAGCACCGATGAAGGGGAAGAGGGAAGGCTCGGTTAACTCCTCCCCCCACCTTCCCTCTCTATTCACCAACTTTTTTTTCGGATTTTTCCATACTTTGGTGAAGGGCTCAGGCTTGAAACATCGGGTATGTATTTTTACCTTTGCGATATAAAGGACTTTGGTGTTAGTGTTCTGCACTTGCTCAGCAAAAGGAGGTGTAAGGCGCTGCTTCTATCCGATGGCCTCCAGGTTACCTTGGGCAAAGTGTAGTACCTGTTTAGCCTCCCAAACAGGGTCATGTGAAGCTATAGATTGCAGATGGTTTTTGCAAGCAGATTCTACAAATTGGAATTCATGGTTGTAAAATTAAAAACAATGGGCAGATGAATCTGCTGATCAATGGCTAGTGTTACCCATCCAGTATTGGACACTGCAACTGAAGAGGGCAACGGGAAACCACTTCATTATTTTTCCCTTGCATAATCATGAACTCAACATTGACTATGGTCTCAGCTCAAAGGTGGACCCTTCACCGGAGGAGAACAGGATAGTATGTGAGTGGGAATGCTCTAGACCCAATTGTTACTGAAATATTTTGCTTGAGAAAAATTGTTATGAAACTGTGCACATCACGAGTCAATTAGGGACAATTAAAACTGGTTTTCAAACTTTTTCTTCCCACTCACATACCACCTTAAGCAATCCCTTTTTAATCACAGAGCACTTATTGCATAGGGATTGCTTAAGGTGGAATATGAGTTTGGGGGGTAGTTTGAAAACCACTGATCTAATGGAAGGCAAGAGAGAAATGCATGAAATTGCATTTTTAAGAATGTTACTTTTTGTTTTTTTAAGTTAGGACGTACTGCTTCAAAACTTGTTTGCTTAATTCCTTGCTCATAAAAATCAAGTCAAGTACATCCCGACAAAACCGTGTTCTCAAAGGGTGCAAGTGTTGTTTGAATATTCATAGAGTCAAACAGCAAATCTGCATTGACCATAAATACCTATTTATTCTCATCAATTTATCTTTCCTGAAATACCCATCAACTCCCTTCACATTCTACCACTTACCTACACTCTTGGGGCATTTACAGTGGCCGATTAACCTACTGATCCACACGTTTATGTTGATCTTAGTGTTTCTCCCAGTGTATCTAGAGGTAACGGACATGGTTATTAAGGGAAATTTGCAATGAAAGTCAGGTTTGGACCCAGGTGGGTGGATCTATGAGGCAGCGCTCTGCCAGCTGTGCCACCCAGTTATGACTTCCTCCTGCAGATATCTACTGCAACTCTTGGGCAGTAGACTGCCATGGGGAATCCTCACCATCTCCCGTTAACAAATGGAAAGGGCTTGGAAAATGAAGCAGAAGATGTGCTCCTGCTCCCAATAAACCCAATGGATTTTCCAGGTCTTGGTCTGCAATTAAAATAGTAGGTGCTCTCTGGTAATATGATCCAAAATGCAAGTTGGGGAAGATAATCTTTCCTTTTCTAAATTTAGGTATCAAGGTGAGGAATATGGTGTGAATTCCCACTCAAATCTTCATCTTCCAGCAGCCTGTTGTGGTTCTGGTAAAATCTAGAGGTTTACAAAATACTAAAGACTTTTTTTTTAAAGAGTGACTCTTTAATCGCTTTGAATTTCCACTGACTTCTTAAAAATACGTTCTGAAAACTCGGTGCAGCCTAATGTTGAACAGAAACACCCGGATCTTTTTGCATTGCAGAATTGGAATGTCCTTTTCATTTATCCTAGTTTTGGGCAGCAGAAAAATAAATATTTTCGTGTCACTCAACTATAAATTGTTTTGTGTTGACAGCAGAAAAGTAGAATACACAGAACTCCAGTGAATGATAGGTGTGATGGGGCATATGACTCACAACAAACATTCTTCACCAAAGGAAGGCTAGGTTACTCAACAAACAATTGAGAAGAAGCAAGCCTTTCCAAGGAGCATGGAGTAATTTCTCAGAAAGAAAATGCCATGCCAAGGCTGGTTATGTATTAATTTTGTCCACGAATCCAATTTTAGACGTCTACAGCAGTAAATTATCTATTCATTTTAGTTTCGACAGGTGATTGTATTGTTGCCAATACTCTCCAATGGATCTAGCAAAAAATATAATAGTTGGGCTACGGTGACATCTTTAGGCATTTAAACCAAGTCCAAGTTCTCTTATAGTAAATGGAAGAAAGCCCTCTGCCAGATCCTACATGCAAAGTTGCAGTCTCCATCTGCCGCACTCTGCTCCAGTGGTTGCTTTGGGGATGAGTCTGCCATTTACCATCTCCTTCCAGAAAGAGAAACTGAGTGAGGTTTGTGGGGTGGGGGCAATTTGTCTTCTACAATACTAATTCTTCTTTCTGATTGTATTCTTTTTCCCAACATCACTCTCAGATCAAATCCCTGGGAGCCTCGTCCTCTTTCTTTTCAACTCCTAGCTGAATTGCAAACACCATATGTAAAATAACTTGCAAGTCCCTGAAGCAAATAGTAAAGACCGCTGAGGGGATTATTGGGGTCTCTCTTTCTGCCACGATAGACATTTATAGCGGCCGCTGTTTGCAGAAAGCCATAAACATTGTGAAGGTCTCTACCCAGCCCTCTCACCATCTGATCTCCTTCTTGCAATCCAGGAAGAGGTGCAGAAGCATTCAGGCCCTCATGACCAGATTGTGAGAGTTTCCCCCCCCCCTCCCCCAAACAGTGAGGCTTCTGAACTTGGGGGACACAGGGCTAGCATACGTGACATGACATTTATAAGTGATATGTTATTTTTTTTAAAATTCTGATGTAATTTAGCCATGTAAATAACCACCTCCATGGTCTGGAGAAATGCTATCTCGTTTTCACTGTACACTGTAATGGTTATGTTATGAATGACAAATAAATGCAATTTGACTTAAATTATGATTGTTTCAATAAAATGTATAAACAGGGATAATTACAATAATTTGTTATCAGCAACACGATGCTGTGTTTGATCAGAATACTTTCTATTGAAATTATTAGAACTGCATCTCTCTTACCATAAGTTTGAATAACACAGATTTAATCAAGTAAAGCATGTTAGCTTGAGGCAATTTTGTTAGAACTGATGTGGTAATTCCTATCAGCATACTAATTTGTTTTCTTTGAGAGATGATTTGAATAGGCTTGTGATTTATGAAAATTTCTGGTTCTTTGTTAAACATTTTAGTATTTTTTTTAAGAAAAGGTGACTGATATAATGAACTAAACAATGGTTCTCAACCTTTTTCTTTCCACTCACCTAGCACTTTAAGTAATCCCTATGCCATTGGTGCTCTGTGATTAGTAAGGGATTGCTTATATATAGTGTCGCCGAGAATATTCTCCCAGAATCACAATGCGGCTTTCGCGCAAACAGAGGAACCACTGACATGGTCTTTGCCCTCAGACAGCTCCAGGAAAAGTGCAGAGAACAAAACAAAGGACTCTACATCACCTTTGTTGACCTCACCAAAGCCTTCGACACCGTGAGCAGGAAAGGGCTTTGGCAAATACTAGAGCGCATCGGATGTCCCCCAAAGTTCCTCAACATGATTATCCAACTGCACGAAAACCAACAAGGTCGGGTCAGATACAGCAATGAGCTCTCTGAACCCTTCTCCATTAACAATGGCGTGAAGCAAGGCTGTGTTCTGGCACCAACCCTCTTTTCAATCTTCTTCAGCATGATGCTGAATCAAGCCATGAAAGACCCCAACAATGAAGACGCTGTTTACATCCGGTACCGCACGGATGGCAGTCTCTTCAATCTGAGGCGCCTGCAAGCTCACACCAAGACACAAGAGAAACTCGTCCGTGAACTACTCTTTGCAGACGATGCCGCTTTAGTTGCCCATTCAGAGCCAGCTCTTCAGCGCTTGACGTCCTGCTTTGCGGAAACTGCCAAAATGTTTGGCCTGGAAGTCAGCCTGAAGAAAACTGAGGTCCTCCATCAGCCAGCTCCCCACCATGATTACCAGCCCCCCCACATCTCCATCGGGCACACAAAACTCAAAACGGTCAACCAGTTTACCTATCTCGGCTGCACCATTTCATCAGATGCAAGGATCGACAATGAGATAGACAACAGACTCGCCAAGGCAAATAGCGCCTTTGGAAGACTACACAAAAGAGTCTGGAAAAACAACCAACTGAAAAACCTCACAAAGATAAGCGTATACAGAGCCGTTGTCATACCCACACTCCTGTTCGGCTCCGAATCATGGTTCCTCTACCGGCACCACCTACGGCTCCTAGAACGCTTCCACCAGCGTTGTCTCCGCTCCATCCTCAACATCCATTGGAGCGCTTACATCCCTAACGTCGAAGTACTCGAGATGGCAGAGGTCGACAGCATCGAGTCCACGCTGCTGAAGATCCAGCTGCGCTGGATGGGTCACGTCTCCAGAATGGAGGACCATCGCCTTCCCAAGATCGTGTTATATGGCGAGCTCTCCACTGGCCACCGTGACAGAGGTGCACCAAAGAAAAGGTACAAGGACTGCCTAAAGAAATCTCTTGGTGCCTGCCACATTGACCACCGCCAGTGGGCTGATATCGCCTCAAACCGTGCATCTTGGCCCCTCACAGTTTGGCGGGCAGCAACCTCCTTTGAAGAAGACCGCAGAGCCTACCTCACTGACAAAAGGCAGAGGAGGAAAAACCCAACACCCAACCCCAACCCACCAATTTTCCCCTGCAACCGCTGCAACCGTGTCTGCCTGTCCTGCATCGGACTTGTCAGCCACAAACGAGCCTGCAGCTGACGTGGACTTTTTACCCCCTCCATAAATCTTCGTCCGCGAAGCCAAGCCAAAGAAAAAAAGAAGGTGAAAAGAAAAAGTTTGAAAGCCACTGTTTTAATCGTACCTAATTGACTCGTTATGTGCATGGTTTCATAACTCCAAAGGAAATGGGCCAATGAGAAATTTTCTCAAGCAAAATATTTCAGTAACAATTGTGTCTAGAGCATTTATTCTCAACCTTCCCTTCCCACTTACATACCAAACCCTCACTAATCACAGAGGATTTATGGCATAGGGATTACTTAAAGTGGTATGTGAGTGGAAAGAAAAAGGTTGAGAACCACTGATCAAAATAATATGTTGGTTATTATTTGAGATTAAATTAACTTGCTGAGAGTAAATCATTGCTATTTGCTATTGTTATTCTGTTCATTTACAGCTGAGAATTTTTCACTATTCAATGCTCAGCTGTCCCATTGGGGCAATTTCAGGCCATGAGACCATCACATTTATGGTTTGCACACATCATGTCTCAATGTGACAAGATAATTATTTTTGCCATCCTGTTTTCCCTTTTTGACCCATCACGATGGCCCAGGTTGTGAATTTGTAGATCTAAAACGAATGTAAATGGCAATTTTTAAAAAAATTGGTAATTTACTTTAAGGGCTGAGAGCAACTTGCAGGTTCAAATTCTGGACCTTCTGAAGCATTTCAACATTCCTACATTTTGAAATATTTTGAAATAATTTGGATGAACGTTGGAAAAAGTGTAAGTGAATTGATGCTTCATCTGTTAGAATTTTGGTCCTTGGATAACAGGAAGGGAAGAGGTGAACGGGCCTATGTTATTACATCCTGCAGGTGCATGGAAAAGTGCCATAAGATGGATAGTTGTTGGTGAGGATCACTGAACAGACCAGGGAGTCACAAAGAGGACTGTCCTTTTTGAAATAACAAAAATGGGGTTGGAAATCTGATGGTGGAATCCCTTTGGGGCTGGCAGAAATTGTGAAGCAAGTTCTATTCAATACAGGGACAGTTGGGGAGGAAGGTGAGAACCAGTAGATCTCTGTTCAGCATAGTACTTGAGCAGAAGAGTGGAATGGACTTCTTGCAGGAGGTAGGATGGAAGGAAGTATGGTTAAGATATCGATGGGAGACTGTTGGCTTATTATGGATATTTGTGGCTAGTTTCTCTCCTGAGATGGAGAGATCCAGAAAAGGAAGAGTCCATGTGATGAGAGCAGTGCGGAAATTGGCAGGGAAATCGAGGAGGTTTTTGAGTTCTGTATGATGACAGGAAACAGCATCAACGTATTTGGGGAGAAAAAAAAGTCAAGCTCAGACTGAATGGGTCTGAACAAAGGCACTTTGTTGTATTCAACACAAAGACAAGTGTGGTTTGGGCCCACAAGTTCCTGGGCTATGCATTTGATCTGGAGAAAGTAAAAAGAGTTGATGGTAATTCCATGAAAAAAAGCAAGGGTGACATTTATGAAGACTTCCTCGGGGAGTGTGACAAACAGACAGTAAACTAGAATCTTTTTACCATACACTGAGGTGCTCAAGTCGATCTGAGGGAAATACTCAAAATTACAAGGAGCATTAATAAAGTAAATGCAGATTAATAATTTTAACAGCCTGTGACTGAAAACAATTAAAGGACTAAAGGTGCGGGATTAATTTTTGCTTTGGATTTGCAGTTCCCAATCGAGCAGTGAAGTGGCATCCTACCTGTTAAAGAAAGCAGATAAAGACTTTGTTTGAATTGCATGATTGGGCTGACAGTGGATGGGCTGATGTGAATGATCTCTTCACTGCACTCTCGCTCAACAATGTTATTAATGCTTGTACTTGCTTTTAACGTTAAAGCTGCCTTCTTGAAGATAGAGGAGATCATATTTGCCAGGAGGCAGGTTTTTCTTTCATATTCCCACCCCATGTGTTCCTCCAACCCCCTCCCCCCCCCCCCCCCCCAACTCTTACCTATGCCTTTGTCAAACCTCGGGTGTTGTATTTCTTAAGTTTTACAAGAATGATTCCTGGGGATATTTTAATTTTAATTTAGGAATTGAGCACTTGATGAAATGTGGCTGAAGGCCCTGGGCCTGTATTCATCAGAGTTCAGAAGGATGAGGTGAGTGGGGAGAAGAGAGGAGGAAATCACATTGAAACCTACCGAATATTTAAAGGACTGGACAGAGTAGATGTGGAGATGTTTTCATTAGTGGATGAGAAGACACAGCCTTAGGATAAAAGGGTATCTCATGAGAATAGAGAATAGAAATTTCTTCAGTCCGAGAGCGGTGAAACTGTGGAATTCATTGCTGTTGCCACAGATGGCTGTGGAGACCGACACATTGGGTTGGTTTAAAGCAGAGGTTGAAAGGTTCTTGATTAGTAAGGGTGTCAAAGGTTATGGGGAGAAGGGAGGAGAATGGGACTGAAAAGAAGGAAACATCAACCATGATTCAAATGGCAGAACAGACAATGGGCGAATGGCCTTATTCTGCTCTAATCTCTTTTGGTTTTATCATCTTTCACTGATTCTAAGTGTTGCTTAAAGACTGATAGTCTGCTCATCTATTCAGATATCAGATTAATGCATACATAACATCACATACAACCCTGAGATTTTTCCTGTGGATGCAGCAGAATTACCACTTATTGGTCGTGCAAAAAAAAAATTTGCACACTGTATACATGTAAACAAATAAGGAACAGTAAACAGATAATTAATGTAAACAAACTAACTACAATACAGAGAGAATAAAAAAATATCAATTAAGAGCTCAAATAAGAGTCCTTCGATGAGTTTTTGTTGTTGAGGAGTCTGATAGTGGAAGGGTAGCAGGTGATTCTGAACCTGGTGGGGCGAGTCTTGTGGTACCGCTAGCTTTTTTCTGATGGCAGCAACAAGAACAGAGCCTGTGCTGGTTGGTGAGGGTCTTTGATGATTGTTGCTGCTCTCCGATGGCAGCGCTCCCTGTAGATGCACTCAATAGTGGGGAGGGTTTTGTCCATGATGTCTTGGGCTGTGACTACTACCTTTTTGAGGGTTTTAAGCTCAGCGGTATTGGTGTCCCCATACCAGACCGTGAGGCAGCCGGTCAGCACACTTTGCACCACACCTCTGTAGAAATTTGCCATGGTTTCTGGTGTCAAACCAAACCTCCGCAAACACTTGAGGAAGCAGAGGCGCTGACGTGCTTTATTCACGATACCATTGGTGTGTTGGGTCCAGTAAAGGTCCTCCGAGATGGTGGCTCCCAAGAACTTAAATTTGCTCACCCTCTCCACCTCTAATCCCCCAAAGATCATTGAATCGTACACCTCTGGCTTTCGTCTCCTGAAGTCAACAATCAGCTACAAGTAGTATTTGCCTTCAGATTTTGCTTTTTCCAGGAGTCACGTGATGGAGTAGTGGCCGGACGGTGAACTCCAGCCCTCTCCAGAAAAGTCGGAAAAAACAAAGGAAAACACAAAGGCACAAAAATAAAAATTAAAGAAAAGTGAGTATAAAGGTGGAAAGAAGATAGCGACGAAAAAAGAAAAATCGAAATCAACGGTAAGAAGAGAGGAAGAGAAGACAACGGAAGAAGAAGGAGAAGGCCTTACCTGTTCGAAGAGGCCCACGGTGGAGAGAGAAACCCGCTCCCTCAGGTCGGTAGAAAGTGGACTACAAAAATGGCTCGCTGAGCCGAGTAAAAGTGCGCAACCGCGCATGCAAAAAGACACACCGGGAGGGGTGACCAGCTGGGGAGTCGATCTCCACAGCCGGCAATGACAGCTGCAGAACACCTGCAGCAAGAGGAGAACACAGAAGACAACGAAAACAAGAAAGAAGAGAAGAAAAGGGCAACAAAGAAACAACAGATGGCCAACCCAGAGGAAGAAGAAGAGGAAGAGTACAGTGAAATAGAAGAAGAAGGGAAAGGCAAGATAAAGGATATACTTTCTCTTATTAAAGAATACATGGAGTCATTTAAAGAATGGCAAGCGCAAGAATTTAATGATTTAAGAAGAAGAATAAACAATACAGAAGAGAAAATGAATAAAATAGATATGACCTTAACAGAAATGGGAAAGAGAATGGACAAGATGGAAGAGCGGGAAGCAGCAGTAGAAATGGAGGTAGAGGGCTCAAAAAAGAAATTAGAGGAATCTAATAAAAAAGTTATAGAGACACAAGCTCAGAAAATAGATATAATGGAAAATTATAACAGAAGAAATAACATAAAGATAGTGGGCCTTAAAGAAGATGAAGAAGGCAAGAATATGAGAGAGTTTATAAAAGATTGGATCCCCAGGATCCTAGGATGTCCAGAACTACAGCAAGAAATGGAAATAGAAAGGGCACATAGAGCATTGGCCTTTAAACCACAACCACAACAAAAGCCAAGATCTATTTTAGTAAAATTCCTAAGATATACTACAAGAGAAAAGGTACTGGAGAAGACAATGGAAAAAAGTAAGAGAGGGCAACAAGCCACTGGAGTACAAAGGGCAAAAAATCTTCATTTATCCAGATATAAGTTTTGAACTCCTGAAGAAGAGAAAGGAGTTCAATACAGCAAAGGCGATTTTATGGAAGAAAGGGTATAAATTTATACTAAACATCCAGCGGTATTGAAAATATTTATTCCAGGACAACAAAACAGACTATTCTCGGATCCAGAGGAAGCACGAAAATTTGCAGAACAATTACAAAATAGACTGAGGGATGAAGACGTGTAACGAGAGTACAAAAGACTGAGAACTAAAAAGACACATAAGTTTTGAACTCCTGAAGAAGAGAAAGGAGTTCAATACATCGAAAACAATCTTATGGAAAAAAAAAACTATTCTCGGATCCAGAGGAAGTAAGGAAATTTGCAGAACAACTACAGAGATGAAGATATGTAATAAGAGTAAAAATGACCGCGATTTATATGTATGTGGGTAAAGAGGTATATGTGTGTATATGTATATATGTATAATGTGCATACATGAATGTATCCGTATTTAGAGGAAAATATAGATAGTATAGACAAGAATTAATAAGGGAAGGAAATGGAATAGAGGGAATAAGGAGGGAACTAAAAGAGTGACTTTGTTACATATGAAAAGTGAAATCTTTTCTGGGGGGGGCTGGGTGGGGAGGAGTTGCGATCACTGCAAAATCAGCTGACGCTTGCGAGTGAATTTGCAAATCCAAATGGAGAGGGGAGATGTGGTTGTCCGACAAGGGATAAAGGACAACTCAGGAGGGGAAGGGGAGATTGGGGCTAAAGAAGTTTTAAATAGGAGAATAAGGAAAATGTTTGATGTTTTAGGAATGTTGTCTTATAAAGGGTTTAAAACAAGAAAACAGAAATGGATAAGGAGGAAAGGTAATGATGGATAAACGGAAAGGGAAGATAAACAAAGTATAAAATGGCTACGTTGAACTATATGGTTATGTATTAATGGAATACATAACCAAATTAAAAGGAAGAAACTGCTAAATTTACTGAAAAAAGAAAAAATTGATATAGCATTTGTGCAAGAAACACACTTAACTGAATTGGAGCACAAGAAATTAAAGAGAGAATGGGTAGGACACGTAACAGCAGCATTGTATAATTCAAAAGCAAGAGGAGTAGCTATATTAATTAGTAAAAATGTGCCATTTAAAATAGAAGAGGAAATAATAGATCCAGCAGGGAGATATGTAATGATAAAGTGTCAGATATATTCGGAGTTTTGGAATCTACTCAATGTATATTCACCTAACGAAGAAGATCAAAAGTTTATGCAAGATATCTTTTTGAAGGTAGCAGATACGCAAGGGAACATATTAATAGGAGGGGATTTCAACCTGAATTTGGATTCAAATATGGACAAAACTGGGAAAAAAATTAACAGAAAGAACAAAGTAACCAAATTTATAATTAAATCAATGGAAGAAATGCAACTTTTGGATATATGGAGGAAACAACACCCAAAAGAAAAGAAATATTCATATTACTCGGCTAGACATAAAACATACTCAAGAATAGACCTATTTTTGTTATCAGTTAGTATGCAAGATAGAGTAAGAAAAACAGAATATAAAGCTAGAATACTATCGGACCATTCACCCTTAATATTGACAGTAAAGTTAGAGGACATCCCTCCAAGAATGTATAGTTGGAGATTAAACCCCATGTTACTTAAAAGGCAGGATTTTAGAGAGTTTATTGAAAAACAAATAAAAATGTATTTTGAAATAAATACGGAATCAGTGGAAGATAAGTTTATACTATGGGATGCAATGAAAGCATTCATTAGAGGGCAAATAATAAGTTATGTAACCAAGATGAAGAAGGACTATAATCAGGAAACAGAGCAGTTGGAAAGGGAAATAGTAAATATAGAAAAAGAATTAGCAATGAAGGAAGATACAACTAAAAGAAGAGAATTGGCGGATAAAAAAATAAAATATGAAACGCTACAAACATATAAGGTGGAGAAGAATATAATGAAGACAAAACAGAAATATTATGAACTAGGTGAAAAAATGCACAAAATCCTAGCATGGCAGCTTAAGACAGAACAAGCTAAGAAAATGGTATTGGCATCAAGGAAAAAAGACAAACAAATTACATATAATCCAAAAGAAATTAAGGAAAACTTTAGAGAATTCTATGAACAATTATACTGAACTGAAAACGAAGGGAAAGAAGGGAAAATAGATGAATTTCTGACTAAATTAACAGAGCCATTTGGAATAGTAGAAATGCAAGAGATAATAAAAAAAATTACCAAATAATAAGACACCAGGAGAGGATGGATTCCCAATAGAATTCTACAAAACATTTAAAGACTTATTAATTCCGCCCCTCCTGGAAGTAATCAACCAGATTGATAAAACACAAAGCTTACCAGATTCATGTAAAACAGCAATAATTACAGTAATACTAAAGCAAGGGAAAGATCCACTCTCACCAGCGTCATATAGACCAATATCTTTACTTAACACAGATTATAAGATAATAGCTAAACTATTAGCAAACAGATTAGCAGAGTATGTACCGAAAATGGTAAATTTAGACCAAACTGGATTTATCAAAAAAAGACGCACAACAGACAATATTTGTAAATTTATTAACTTAATTCATGCAGTAGAAGGGAATAAAGCACCTACAGTAGCAGTTGCTTTAGACGCAGAGAAGGCCTTTGACAGAGTAGAATGGAATTATTTGTTCAAAGTATTGCAAAAATTCAGTTTACCGGAGAAGTATATTAATTGGATTAAAGCATTATATGAGGGACCGTTAGCAAAAGTGACAGTAAATGGACATGTATCAAAGCAATTTAACTTAAGCAGGTCAACACGGCAGGGATGCCCACTATCACCTTTATTGTTTGCGTTAGCTATAGAACCACTAGCAGAATTGATAAGAATAGATTATAATATAAAAGGAATAAAAATAAAAGACAAGGAATATAAAATCAGTTTATTTGCGGATGATGTTATAGTGTACTTAACAGAACCAGAACTATCAATAAAAGAATTATATAAGAAATTGAAGGAATATGGAGAAGTGTCGGGTTACAAGATAAACGTAAATAAAAGTGATGCAATGCCTATGAATAATGCGGATTTCTCAAAATTTAAGAAGGAATCACCATTTAGATGGCAAATGCAAGCAATAAGATACCTAGGTGTACAAATAAACAAAAATCTCGGCCAACTATATAAACTCAATTATTATCCACTAATGAAAAAATTACAGGACGATTTAGAGCATTGGAAAGATTTACCACTAACACTAATAGGAAGGATAAACTGTATTAAAATGAACATTTTTCCAAGGATATTATACTTATTTCAGGCATTGCCAATACAACTGACAGAGAAATTCTTCAAGGAGTTAAAGAAAATAATAAGGAAATTTTTATGGAGAGGGGGGAAACCGAGGATAGCACTAGATAAATTAACAGAATGGTATAAACAAGGAGGCTTACAACTGTCAAACTTTAAAAATTATTATAGAGCCGCACAATTAAGATACCTATCAGATTTTTATCAAACAAGGGAAAAGCCAGATTGGACGAGATTAGAATGAGATAAAATAGGGGAAAAGATACCTGAACACATATTATATAAATGGGATGAAAAATTGGTACAACATAGAAGTTCTCCAGTATTACATCATCTCCTCAATATTTGGAAGAAGATTTATGTAGAAAGAAATAAAACAAATTATCAATTACCAAAACTAATATTGACGCAAAACAAGTTACTCCGTTTTACAATAGATAACCTTTCCTTTAGAGAATGGGAAAAAAAAGGGATTAAAAGAATAGAAAATTGTTTTTCAGGAAATAGATTCTTATTCTTTGAACAAATGAAAGATAAGTGCAATATAACTCAAGATACAGCGCTGGCATATTACCAATTGAGATCCTACTTGAAGGATAAATTAGGAAGCAGTTTGAGTTTGCCAGAGGGAAGTAACCTTGAATATGTGATTACAGATACAATGATAATCAAAAGATTTATAACAAATATGTATATTAAACTGCAAGAAAAGGAGAATGAGGAAACAAATGGTAAAACTAAACAAAAATGGGAACAAGATTTAAATATAAAGATACAAAAGGAAACATGGGAGAAGTTATCCTCCGGAACGATGAGAAATACAATAAATACGAGGTTACGTATGATACAATATAACTGGATACACAGGCTATACATTGCACCTCAAAAGTTAAATAAATGGGACCCAACAGTATCTGATAGATATTTTTGATGTAAAAAAGAAATGGGAACAACAATTCATGCAATCTGGACATGTGAGAAAGTAAAAAAATTTTGGGAAGATCTAAATCAGATATTAAATAAAATAACAGAAAACAATATACCAAAGAATCCAGAGATCTTCCTCCTAAGTAACATAAAAAACAAAGAATTTGGAATTGATTTGGAGGATGCACAAAAAAGATTTGTTAAGATAGCTCTAGCCGTAGCAAAAAAATGTATTATGTCAACCTGGAAATTGGAAGATAATTTGAAAATACAACAATGGTATATAGAAATGAATAAATGTATTCCATTAGAAAAAATAACATATAGTTTAAGAAATAATATTGAAATATTCGAACAAATATGGGAGCCTTACATTAAATACAATAGCGAAAACCTACCGGGGACAATCATTACCTAAGTTAATGGAAGGAAAAGGAAATGAAAAGAATGGACTCAGTAAAATTTCTGGTGTATTTTCATTGAATGACAACATTGTCTGACTGGTTTAATGTATCCTAGATTGTATACCTTAAATGGACGGGAGGGGGGAGGTAGGGAGGGTGGGTTGGGAGGAGGGGGGGGGGAGAAAATGGCACTGTATATGTGTGAAAAGGAAAAAGTGTGTACCATGGTTAATGTGATTTATGGTGTGAAAAATAAAAAATTAAAAAAAAAAAGATTTTGCTTTTTCCTCTGGGATTGAACATTGCAGTTTCACATTGCTCCACCTGTCCCTGTTCCTCCCTGTGATAACGTCAACCGCAGAGAGCAGGGTTAAAGTGTCTAATATGACAAAACCTCTCTTTACTTCAAAGCGACATGGTCAAAGCTGTGGGTTGTCGACTGTGATCTAGGGGATACTTTACAGGGTTTTAAGTTATTCTTTTTTACCTGAGGTATGACGTGAATAGACATAGTTGAAAAGAATTGATTGAATTTGCCATCAAAAGATTTTTTGGACATTTAATTCAGAGGGTAATCAAAATCCCGCCAATGTAAGCCAACCCAAATCTAAATGCCGATGTCCATTTTCTTCTGTAAACCAGCAGCATTTAAAATCTGAGGCTATTAAATAGGTGAATGAATAGAGAACATGGCCTCATTACCAATAGAAGTGGACCAACAGCTATCGCTGTAATTTGATCATATCTATAAGCTCTTTCATCATTTCACATAGAGTACCTTAGAGGTCAAAATCAAAGCTGTAACAAAAGGTAACCTATCACTGATTCATTTCTCAAGCAAATGGTATGCAGAATGCTGAAGATACCAAGTATTTGCACTCTAAAGCTGTGCAAGTATTTGGGGCGGCACGGTTGGTGTAGTGGTTAGCGCAATGCTATTACAGCGCTGTCTGTAAGGAGTTTGTATGTTCTCCCTGTGTCTGCATTGGTTTCCTCCAAGTGTTTTGTTTTTCTCCCATTTGAAATGTAGTGGGGTGTAGGTTAATTGTGTGTTAATTGGGTGGCATGGACTGTACAGGGGCAGCACGGTTAACATAGCGGTTAGAACAACGCTATGACAGCGCTAGCAACTCGGGTTAGAATCCAGTGCTGTCTGTCAGGACTTTGTACTGCATGGGGTTTACCCATGGGCATCAGTTTCTTCCCACCCTCCAAAATGTACGGGGTTGTAGATTAATTTGGGTGTAATTGGGCAGCATGGTTTTAAATGGCCACAATCAGCTTCTGCTGTGCTGTAAATAAAATGAGAAAAAAAACCATTAATGCTCTGTTTACTGAGGAATGCGGTCACCAAAATCAAATAATTTATTTGTAACTTAGGGACACAGCATGGTAACAGACCCTTCTGGCCCACGTGCCCATGCCACCCAAATACAAACATGTGTCCAAATACATCCATGTGAGACCACCCGTGGAGGTACAACACCTTGTATTCCATCTGAACACTCTCCAGCCAGATGGCATTAACATTGACTACTTCAGATTCTGTTTGCCCAATTCCACCCCACCCCCCCCCCCCCCCCCACATCTCTCTTTCCCTATCCTCCACCCTTTCTTCCCTACCTTTCCAGCCTTTATTCAGGTGCCTGCCTGCTTTTTGCCTGTACCTTTTACGAAGGCCAAAAATGTTGGTATGGGGTGGTTCGCTGAACAGACCGTCCAGGTCATCTGTGGAATTGCCCCATTGCCAGTGCTCACAAACGAGCACTAGGTCTTGGCCCGGCTCTTGGTGAGAGGAGCCCTCCTGGTCAGATCCTTCCTTTATAATCAGAGCATCACCCATGACACACATTGTCCCTGAGATGATCAGATACTATTCATTATCAAGTAAAACCAAATAAATGTCACATTACATGAAATTGCCTTTCGTCAGCTATAAGGCATAAAAATTTGCAATTAGCATGGCCTGGTGCCCCTTACAGTCAGAGAGAGAGAAGCAAATGACTGCAGTGTAATGGAGACCTCTTTGCAGAATGCTGATTCTCTAAGAGTGTGTGGAGAAGGATCCAAGTCCCAGTTCATCCCCAGCAGTGGCATGACAGAGGACCAGTTTTATGGACTTTTCCCAAGAATACATACCAAACTGCTGGAAGGCCATCAACATGCCTTAGCTGTAGCAAAAAAATGTATTTTGTCAACCTGGAAATTAGAAGATAGGCTGAGAATACAGCAATGGTACATAGAAATGAATAAATGTATTCCATTGGAAAAAAATAACATATAATTTAATAAATAACATCGCAGTATTCAAACAAATTTGGGAACCATACATGGAACACAACAGAGAAGTCCCACCACGGACCTCTACCACCTAAAATGACAGAAGGAGAAGAAGACAAAATGCAGTATGTAAAAGTAGATGACACAAATTTCTTGTTTATTTTCATTGTGTGATGACATTGTTTAATGGATTTAATGTATCGTATATGTTGAACGTTGAGTGGGTGGGGAGGGGGGATGAAGGAGGGAGGGAAGGGAGGGGGGAAAAAAGGGGAGAAAATGACACTGTGTATATTCAAGAGGGAAATGTTTGTGTGTATTTTGATCAGTATGGTTCATAGTGTGAAAAAAAAATAAAATTTTTAAAAACATGGTGAAAGACACACTTTGGTCTGATTGGAACTGGTTGGTTTTTCAGTACCTGGAGATGTTGGTGAGGGAATGCTGCCGACTGGCACATTCCAGGCTTCAGGGAAGCCCTGAGGCTTGGCACTGTGGGGACGGACCACAGTCCAGGGTTCTTCCGTTACGAGGCATTGTGGGGGTGAGAATGAGGGGAAAGCCCCTCAAACAACAGAGGGGAGTAATGACAAGGTGCTACATTGGTGGCAATACTGCGAAATGGAAATGAAAGTAACAATGTACAGTGATGGAAATGTATGGATTCAAAACTAAGGGTGCAAAGGGAATTTTAAGTTTTTTATATGTAAATAATTTATTTGGAATAAAGTCTATTTTTGATTTTGATTTTACCTTCTATGGATGTTGCAAGACCTGCCGAGTTCCTCCAGCATCTGTGTGTTTTTAACTACAATCACAGTGTCTGCAGACTTTTGTGTTTCTCTCCTTGTGACTAATTAACCTTCTAACCCTGTACATCTGTGGAATATGGAAGGAAGCCAAAGCACCTGAAGGAAATCCATGAGAACATGGGCAGAACTACAAGCTCCTTACAGAAATTCACCAGCTGTGTGTCACCACCACCTGTGTCCGACCCCGACACTGAGATTGGGATCACAGTTAAGGCAGGCAGCCTGCACCCTTGGGACACCAAATTCTGATAAATGAACTACCTATCAGAACTTATCTAAATCTTAAAATTTAGACATGTAGCCTGCTACAGGCCCTGACAGCCCGTGGCCAGTCAGCACACTTTGCACCACACCTCTGGAGAAATTTGCCAAGGTTTTTGATGTCATACCAAACCTCCACAAACTCCCGAGGAAGTAGAGGTGCTTTCTTCACGATGTCATTAGTGTGTTGGATCTAGGAAAGATCCTCTGAGATAGTGACTCATGTTGTGAATATCAAATATTAACCTACAATCCCTGTTCGTTTTTGGAGGGTGAGAGGAAACTGGAGCACCCAAAGGAAACCCACGCACGCATAGGGAGAACATACAAACTCTTTACAGACAGTGCTGGATTCGAACCCGGGGTAGCTGGCACTGTAACAACTTTGCATTAACCGCTACACCAATTTGCCACCCCAAAACTTGTCTCTTTTGTTTGCAAGTGTGTCTGAGTAACACAGTGAAAATATCCTGCTTGCGTGAATGTGCATCATTGTTCAGTGTGTGTGAAAAACATCTCAATAAATACTAAAAACCCAACAATCTAAATAAATGAGGAACTGACTCAGTTTTCAATTATGCATGAGTCAAGCTATATATGAGAAATGGAATGATCACAGATAGAGAAGGGTTTCTGAAGGGATAAACAGATTAGAGCCACATAACGGCAGGAATGGCTGGGAGAATGAAAGGTGATTGAAGGGAACGGAGGAGCGAGTAACTGTATCAAGAATCAGTTTCAAAAGATTAATGCACTGTGGTCGGTTAGTGTTTGAAGAAAACATTCTTCCTCTGTCATTGCACCATTGAAGTGCTGGCCAAACTGTTGGTTTGTATCTTGAGAGAAACATTAGTTCTGTTTGGTGATATTTCCTCAGAAATGTTGGTTTTCCCAGCAGTGCCTGAATGTTCAAAGTTCACATTTATTGTCTAAGTACATGCATGACATCACATACAACCCTGAGCTTCTTTTACATGTGGGCCAGGCAGGGTTTCAACTTATTGGTAACTGTAAACTGTATTCGAGAAAAAGATGTGTATACAAAAGAGAGGAATGTAAACAAAAAGATATGTAAGCAATCTTTGCAATGTAGAAAAAAGACCTATTCAGTAATAAATAATGTGCAAAGTACAAGTCTTCAATGAGTCTCTGATTGAGTGTGTTGTTGAGTCTGGTGGTGGAGGGATAGCAACTTCTTCTGAACGTGGTGGTGCGAGTCTTGTGGCACCTCTGCTCTTTCCTGGAAGCAGCAGTGTATTGGGGATGGTTGTGGCTGTTATGTGACAACACTGCCCCCTACCTATTCGGAGGACACACCAGGTTTGGTTCTGCCCCACCCATTAGTGCACACCTTGCTGTTGGACACATGTCAATTAGCTGGACTGCACTCTCCAGCCTGCCTGTAATTGCCCTTGGGCCATTGGCTGTTGTAATTAGATTAACCTTCCTGCCACTGAGCTATTGGCCCCCAGTAAATGATGTGGGCTTGTCCCTCCAGCTCTATAAAGGTGCCATGTGCTCCTTGTTCTCCCTCTTTGCCAGCTTGGGACCACCCTGCTTCACTCCAGGCCTAGAAATGTGGAAGGGCACTGGAGAAACTGTTGGTAAGATGTGCACTGTTAAAAGGGTTGTTGCATGGAGCCGTGCCTGCACTGAGTCAAGGGGTGGTGGGGCATCTTAGTGATTTTTCCCTGATCATTGTATGTACCAGTTCATCAGTTCATTGTGTGTGTATGCGCGCGCATGTGTGCTCTGCCTCAGTTGCCATTTTCCCACACGCCTTCTGTAAATAACATCCTTTCCTACCTCAAAACTGTGTTCAGAGTCCTTGCCTTTGAGACCTACCAAACCTGTTTCTCGCTCACAACAAGCAGCGAGAACGGTGTGTGTCCTGGGTAGTGTGGATCCTTGATGATTGCTGCCGCTGCTCCGACAGAAGGTGTTCCATGTAGATTTTCTTGATCGTGGGGAGAGTTTTGCCTCTGATGTATTGGGCTGTGTCCGTTACCTTTTGCATGGTTTCCCCCATCGGGCCGTGATGCAGCTCACATCTGCAGAAGTTGACCAAGGTTTCCAATGTCATACAGAATCTCCACAAACTCCTGGGGATGTTGACGTGATTTCTTCATGATGACTTTAGTATGTTGGGCCCAGGAAAGGTCCTCTGAGACGGTGACTCCCAGGAATTTAAATTTGCTCACGGTCTCCACCTTTGATTTCCATTTCCCCCCACCCCACAATGATCTCTGAATCATACACCTGTAGTTTATTTTTTCTTCCTAAACCTTCTGATCAGCTCCTTGGTTTTGGTGACATTGAGTGAAAGATTGTTGTTCTAACGCCATTCTCCCTCCTGTATGATGCTGACGAATCGCCCCTTTTTATACAGCCCACTCCCATGGTGTCATCAGCAAATTTGTAAATGGTGTCGTTACCATACCGAGCCACACAGTCCTAGGTGTAAAGTGAGTAGAGCAGGTAGCAAAGTATACAGCCAGTGGTGCTCTGGTACTGATGGAGATTGTTCGTTTCTTATCATCCAATTGTATAAGTAGAGTCGGATGATAGTAAACATTGGTGCATTGGTGCAAAAACATGCAAGGATTCATCCAAATGTAACACATATCTTCTTCTTTGGCTTGGCTTCGCGGATGAAGATTTATGGAGGGGGTAAAAAGTCCACGTCAGCTGCAGGCTCGTTTGTGGCTGACAAGTCCGATGCGGGACAGGCAGACACGGTTGTAGCAGCTGCAGGGGAAAATTAGGTTGCTGCCCGCCAAACTGTGAGGCGCCAAGATGCACGGTTTGAGGCGATATCAGCCCACTGGCGGTGGTCAATGTGGCAGGCATCAAGAGATTTCTTTAGGCAGTCCTTGTACCTTTTCTTTGGTGCACCTCTGTCACAGTGGCCAGTGGAGAGCTCGCCATATAACACGATCTTGCGAAGGTGATGGTCCTCCGTTCTGGAGACGTGACCCACCCAGCGTAGCTGGATCTTCAGCAGCGTGGACTCGATGCTGTCGACCTCTGCCATCTCGAGTACTTTGACGTTAGGGATGAAAGCGCTCAAATGGATGTTGAGGATGGAGCGGAGACAACGCTGATGGAAGCGTTCTAGGAGCTGTAGGTGATGCCGGTAGAGGACCCATGATTCGGAGCCGAACAGGAGTGTGGGTATGACAACGGCTCTGTATTCGCTTATCTTTGTGAGGTTTTTCAGTTGGTTGTTTTTCCAGACTCTTTTGTGTAGTCTTCCAAAGGCGCTATTTGCCTTGGCGAGTCTGTTGTCTATCTCATTGTCGATCCTTGCATCTGATGAAATGGTGCAGCCGAGATAGGTAAACTGGTTGACCGTTTTGAGTTTTGTGTGCCCGATGGAGATGTGGGGGGGCTGGTAGTTATGGTGGGGAGCTGGCTGATGGAGGACCTCAGTTTTCTTCAGGCTGACTTCCAGGCCAAACATTTTGGCAGTTTCCGCAAAGCAGGACGTCAAGCGCTGAAGAGCTGGCTCTCAATGGGAAACTAATGCGGCATCGTCTGCAAAGAGTAGTTCACGGACAAGTTTCTCTTGTGTCTTGGTGTGAGCTTGCAGGCGCCTCAGATTGAAGAGACTGCCATCCGTGCGGTACCGGATGTAAACAGCGTCTTCATTGTTGAGGTCTTTCATGGCTTGGTTCAGCATCATGCTGAAGAAGATTGAAAAGAGGGTTGGTGTGAGAACACAGCCTTGCTTCACGCCATTGTTAATGGAGAAGGGTTCAGAGAGCTCATTGCTGTATCTGACCCGACCTTGTTGGTTTTCGTGCAGTTGGATAATCATGTTGAGGTACTTTGGGGGACATCCGATGCGCTCTAGTATTTGCCAAAGCCCTTTCCTGCTCACGGTGTCGAAGGCTTTGGTGAGGTCAACAAAGGTGATGTAGAGTCCTTTGTTTTGTTCTCTGCACTTTTCTTGGAGCTGTCTGAGGGCAAAGACCATGTCAGTAGTTCCTCTGTTTGCGCGAAAGCCGCACTGTGATTCTGGGAGAATATTCTCGGCGATCTAGGTATTATTCTATTTAGTAGAATCCTAGTGAAGATTTTGCCTGCACACAATAAATATGCAATGCCTATATGGATATATAAAAATTGTTAAATAAATAATTGGAGGGATTGTATGTGCATTTGCTCAGTCATTCAGCTCTCTCTACCCATGTGAAGAAACAGTTTTTTAGCCTGGTGATTCTATATCTCTTTCCCAATGGGAGTAGCTGGAAGATGCTGCATGCAGGGTGGAAGGGAAGGAGTCCTTAATGATTTTGCAAGTCCCCTGCAGATCCTGGTAGATAGCATTGATGGGAGGAAGACCCCAGTGATCCTCTCTGCCACTTTTATGGTCCTGTGAATTGACCACCAATCCAGTGCTCCATATAGCGATGCAACAATAGAGCTCCAGTAGCAAGTTGACAGGATGGTGACCAGTAGCCTGGCCCACCTCAGTCTTCCAAGGAAGGGCAGTTAATTTTTTTTTTGTTTGGAAAGGAGATGTTTTTACCAATCCACCCTGATTGGGGTCTGGAGGTGAGGAAATCCAGGATCCAATTGCACATTGGGGCATTGATGCCGAACTGTTGTCAATAAAGAGCATCCTAATGTACAAGTGTTCCAAGGATTTGTATAGAACCAGTGAGGTAGTATCTGCCATTGACCTGTTGCTATGGGAGGCAAATTGGAATGGACCAATGTCGCGGCTCAGACAGGATCTGATGCTTCAACACCAGCCTCTCAAAGCACTTCACTGTGGATGTGAATGCCACTGGCCAGCTTACCACACTCTTCTTGGGCACCAGTACAATTGAGGCCTGTTTGAAACAGGTGGATACCATGCCCTATTGGAGTGAGATGGTTGCAATTTCCTGAGAAAATTCTACTTTAAAACCATTGTCTGAATTGTGTTTGGCGGGGGGTGGGGGGGGTGGGGGAAATATTCTTATTGTAAAGGGAATTATAATTTTCACAACTTCAATTTGCTGTCTTGTGGATGGGTCAAATGATTGTTTTCCCATACAATAACAAGTTGACAGAATGGTGACCAGTAACTTTGCCTGCACTCACTTTTTTTTTGGAGAGGAGATGTTCTTACCAATCCATACTGATTGAGTTCTGGAGGTGAGGAAATTCAGGATCCAATTGCACATTGGGCATTGATGCCGAGGTCTTGGAGTTTACAATAACAAAAAAAAACCATGGGTACTTACCCTAGGATAGGGTTTGGATTAAAACTGACCCTTTCAACTGTCTGAAGGATTAAGTGATGAATTCTTGAATGAAGGAGTGAAGGTGACTTCAGTTTGCACCTTGGCTTGTATTCAACTCTTCTGACTTTCATGCTGGGGTTTGGAAACTGAACTAAATTGTGGAATGTGGTGGGAAGTGGACAATCTATTTCTCATTTTAAAACCCTCCACTTGTCAGAAATGTGATATTGTGGACATATTGAAAGAAGCCACGTTGATGATTTCTGGACTTCTGAGTAGATGGAATGAGTCGGGTAGGAGGGGGGAAAGAGACTGAGAAAGGAAACCATCACATGTTTAAAGACGATGAAACTAAATACATGTGATGTGGTTTTGATAGTACAGACTCTATCACCAATGTGTATATGTACATATGTACAGATGGTCGTGTAGGATGACTGTGATTGGCTGAGAGTGTAGCCACACCCACTGGCAGGTCTTAAAGGATTGCTCCTAGCCAAACCAGGTCATTCTGGACTTGTCGACCTCCTTGTGATATGCTCCAGTCTTTTAGTTAATAAAAGCCTTGGTTTGGATCAACAAGTCTTTGGTTCTTTCGATGCGTATTACAGAGGTTTAATAATTTTAATTTATATTTTTACAAATTTGATTTAGAGGTTCAGCATGGTAACAGGCCCATGCTGCTCAGATACACCAATTAACCCAGAAATCCTGTATGATTTTGGAGGGTAGGAAGAATCGGGAGCACCCAGAGGAATCCCACCCAGGTCACAGCGAACGTACAAACTCCTTACAGACAGCGCCGGTTTCGAACCCAAGTTGTTGATGCTGTAATAACATTGATTGTGCATTAACTCAGGAGCTTGGGTTCTGCTTGTACTCGAGGATGATGCATAGCTTTTTATTACTAAGGGAGATGTAGATAATTTGTCTATTTTACTCTCTCTTCTGCCCCAAGGATTAGTTTTTGTAAAAAGTGAAAGACAAATGACTCCAGGCTGGTGTTGGCTCTCAGGCTAGTGCTGGTGAAGCATCCTCCTCTCTGTTTAGGAGCCCCTAGCTGACATGACAGTGTCAGCCACACTTGCTGCAAATGAAGGCAGTGGGCTGAGAAGGTGCAAGGTTTTCTGAGTTCTGTTTCTGGCCCTCTTCTCAGCCCTCTGAGCTTTCTGTTTCTCATGATTTGCTGCCCTCCTGGACAGTTGGTCTCTTAGGGGCCTCTGTTGTTACCATCACCTTCGCACCTGGCTTACCTCTGATACAAAGAGAGTGGTTAGGGTACTAAGCAGGCAGGCTGTGACCCAGTTCCGGTGCAAAGTGTCCCTGACAATGTGACATCATTCATCTAATGAATATGGTTATCCAATGGAAGATTTGTATCCTGATGGAGTTGGCATGGTCCAAAACCTCGACATAGGACAAGGTGAACAATCAGTAGGTGCTTGGGAGATATCTGAGGCAGTGAATGTTGAAACTGAGCCCAATCCTGTGCCTTCCATTTGTTGTTCAGGCTGAACTGCAGTGGAGGAGTGTACAAAGGGCACAGTGTGACGTTCTCTATCAAGTTGTTCTTTGTCTTTAGTTGCAGTTAATTTCAGCATCAAATTTGTATTCCTGGTGATTTATGGAGACAGGATTTGCGAAGCAACCTCTCCAGTAACACATACATTGTTATTGTTGGTGATGTAGTATCTTTCTGGCACTCTATCTTCTGCCTTCTTGATGTTGATTGTCAGTGAGAACTCCGGAGAGATGTGAATGTCTGTCTGGAAGTGTTCCTTGGTTTGACGTGTTGCTATAGCATTCTCAGTGTCAGGCTACTCCCAGATGAGAGTGCACTTGTAGGCTTCACAATTGGTTAAGAAACTACAGTGCCTCATCAATTCGAATTAAAAACCACATGCAGTGCGCGGATATGAATTTTGTGTTTTTCCTACCCTTGACTGGTAATGAAATCAATTGGCAGTTGTTATGTGCACAAAATTGATCAATGGTTTCCTGTTTATTGATATTTGTCCATGGTTTCTGCCACTTCTGATGTTTTGTAGGAGTAGGTCATTACTTGGTGTCCCTTCTGGGGCAAGACATGTTTTGGTACATTTACCTTCTAAAATGTTCTGCACATTTTCAGCTCATGATAGGGGAGCGAGGGATTTGGGAGTTGGAATAATCGGATCACCAGTGTACTTCCTCAATGAAAGTGCAAAATGTGGGAAGTGCTCAGCAAGTTAGGCCATATCTGTGGGAAGAGGAGTAATTAATGATTCAGCTTGAAGGCAATTCATCAGATTTTTTTTAACCAATTGGATTGAGGGATTGAGAAAGCAAAAGAAAATATAGAGGAGACCATCTTGGGTTGTTCAATTCAGGTGAGGGAGAAAAAAAATAAAAATATGATTTACAAGAAATCTGACGTTATTAAGAACCTGAAAGAATAAGACATTGCTCTTTTAATTGTTCACTTTCAGATTATTAACAAATAATATATTGCTTAGAACAGTGGTTCTCAACCTTTTTCTTTCCACTCACACACCACCTTAAGCAATCCCTTACTAATCATAGAACACCGATGGCATAGGGATTACTTAAAGCAGTATGTGATTGGAAAGAAGGTGGTTGAGAACTACTGGCTTAGGTGTTACTTGCATAGTTAATTGCTAGATAG
Source organism: Narcine bancroftii (assembly GCF_036971445.1). Taxonomy (NCBI): domain Eukaryota; kingdom Metazoa; phylum Chordata; class Chondrichthyes; order Torpediniformes; family Narcinidae; genus Narcine; species Narcine bancroftii. The sequence continues at coordinate 18,146,189 of NC_091482.1, read as the reverse complement.
CTTTTTCACCATAAAAACCATTCGGGAGGGGAGGTCGCCGGGAGATGTCAGGGCAGGGGAGGTCTGCGAGGGCCAGTGCGGCCAGTGTGGGCTGTGATGGCCGTCTCTGCAGCTCAAAATGTGGCATAGTTATGGTGGTCTTCCCTACCCATAATCCCCTACACAGCAGGAACTGTTGTGGGAAACACAGAGCGGTTCCACTTGTGTGGGGGATTATGGGTAGGGAAGACGGCCATTGATGTGCTGTATATTTATGACTGGTGGCGCTGTGGCACCAGTCCCCCTGCCTCAATCAGATCCAGAGGTGCTTTGAGGTGCCTCTGGATATGAATAGACCCTATCAGCCTTTTTGGGCTGCCACCTGAAAGGTGCGTTCGCAGTTTTAAATCCGTTCCTCTCGTCAGCCTCAAGGCGGAGGGTCCACCTGAAGGGGCCTATTGACAACACAAGTCACTATCTCGGGAGATCTTTCCTGGACCCCACTCACTAATGGTATCACGAAGAAAGCACGTCGGCATCTCAACTTCCTCAGGAGTTTGTGGAGGTTTGGTATGGCATCAGAAACCCTGGCAAATTTCTGCAGAGGTGCTGCAGCACGGTTTGGTATGTGGACACCAATAGCCCTGATTGTAAAGTCCTGCAAAAGGTAGTGAACACAGCCTAGGATATTACAGGCAAAACTCTTCCAACCACGAGAATATCTACAGGGAACACTGCTGTCTGAGAGCAGCAGCAATCGTCAAGGATCCCTGTCACCCAGCACATGCTCTGTTCTCATTGCTACCATCAGGAAAGAGGTCCAGGTGCCACAAGACTCACAGCCCCCAGGTTCAGGAACAGGCTCTATTCTTCCACCAACAGATTAAATCAGAGACTCATTTAAGGACTCTTACCTTTGTACTTTATTGCACAGTTTGTTTATATTTCTTTTCTTTGAGAGTGATAGGAGTGTGGAATGAGCTGCCATCTGATGAAGTGAATGCAGATTCAATCTTGGGTCTATGTCTTTGATTATGTACTGTACTTGCTCATTACATTTATGGAGATGTTATAATTCTGGGGAACTAGAGTTTAAACACACCAACTCATTCAGCCTTCATCATCTGCTGAATCATGATGTTTGCTTATTGTAGAGAGCTAGTGGAGTTGTTCTAGTGAACCGGTGCGGACTTGAAAGGCCGACATGGTCTGTTTCCGCTCCGTAAATCGTTATATGGTCATGCAAGATTTTTCGTTACAGCTGGACAAATTAGACAGCGTTAATGAAGGCCAATACCAATTTTCTGCCTGTTGTGGAGGATCATTTTCAATTTGCAACACTTTTAGTTTATCGTGCTCAAGATTCACTAAAGTTCTTCTGATGCCCCTCATTACCAGCTTCTGTAACACATTTTTATTCCATGTTATTCACTGTTAATGGACCTAGTTATGATATTGTGAATTTGACATTGTAGAAATAATGGATTGTGCCTAAATGCTTTTCTCCTGGTTCTTCCGGTCAAAGGGAGCATTTTGCACATGTCCCAGCTCTCTGACCAAGTTAGAGTGAGGTGAAAGGTTACAGTGTGGCTAATCTCTTCTTCAAATATAACGGTTTTGGTTGCTGAAGATTTTTGTTTTATCAAGGTCTCTTGATTAAAACTTAAATTGAGATGCTCTGCAACATGTGAGATTTGATGAGGCCTTTGATTAACCTAGTAGCAAAAGTAGCACATGCTACGGGCCTCGTATTTTCAAGGGCCCTGCGCTATATGTTTGCAAGCTATCAATTCAAGTATGAGCTTCATGTGGTGCAGTCAGAGGTGGCCGCACAGATGGACGACCCGAACTGTGTCACTGAGGCCTACTTCAACCTGGTGAGGGGTCACGAGAAGCTGTGCAAGTTCTCCAAGTCCATGGCCTACTGCACCTGATGTTCAATGGGCAGCCCTGCCTCAGCCTGGGCAACACCTACTTCGGCCTCAGCGCCTTCCCGAAGGCGCTGCAACATGCATGTGGCAATGACGAGAAGATTTTGGAGTGTCGCATGGGCTGCAGCCTGGGCGCCTTCTATGTGCAACTGAAGGAGCATGAGAAGGTGCTCTTTTTCTCCTGTAAGGGCTCTGACCTGGTTGCTGACTACAGCAGGGGTTGGAGCTTCAAGTACATGGCCATAAGGTGCTATGTCATGGCTACCACACGATGATTAAATCTTCCTTTTCTTCAAAGCGACATGATCGAAGCTTTGGATTGTTGACTCCAATCTAGGGGATACTTTCCAGGTTTTGAGTCATTCTTTTAACCTGAGGTATATAGTTGAAAAAAAATTATGGTGCGCTGTTAGACAGAATCAGACACACACAAGGTAAAGACTGAACAACAGGCTTTAATCCACAAAAACCTCCACAGAGGCAGGCAGCCTGTGGCTGCAGCATCCCAGTGTGAGGCTGGCACAGGCTTGTATCCCAGAGGGTGATGAATGGAGCTTGATCCATTCAGCCGACTGATTGGCAGCCGGCCAGGTGTTGTCCTGTCGCCTGACACTCCTGCAGGTACAGAGGTTGCCCCCTGCAGTCGGCTGGTGGTGTAACACCACAAAAATTGATTGAATTTGCAATCAAATGATATTTTGTACACTTAATTGGGAGGGTAATTAAAATACCAACCAATGTAAGACAACCAAAATCTAAATTCCAGTGTCCATTTTCTTCTGTAAACAAGCAGCAGTTATAATCTGAGTTTATTAAACAGGTGAATAAATAGAGATCATAGCCTCATTTCCAATACGAGTGGGCCAATAGTTAATCTGATCATATGTGTAAGATCTTTCATTATTTCACATAGAGTACCTTAAAGGTCAAAATCAAAGCTGTGGTAAAAGGTAAAGTATCATTGATTTATATCTCAAGCAAATGGTCTGCAGAATGCTGAAGATATCAAGTATTTGCACATTGTAATGCTGTGCAAGTATTTGGGGCGGCATGAATATAATGGCAGAGGTGTTTGATAATGCTGTTGGAGTGGTGGTTTAAACCAGATTCTCGGGGTGGGGGGGGGGGTTGAAAGTGAGAGGCAGTGGGCGCGCAAGTAGAAACAGCTGGTAGGGAGTTTGAGTGTAGAGACAAGCAGATAGGGCAAATTTACAGCCATGGGATACAGTCAAGAAAGGTAACAAGTACAGGTTTTGTATTTAAATGCATGGAGGAGAAGGTGTAAAGTGGATGACCTTGTGGTACAGCTGCAGATTGGCAGGTGTTTAGCAAATGAAAAATTTTAATTACTTACTGTGCAAATGAAAGATTTATGTGTTTTAATATTGATGTGTATTTTTAAAATTTAGGGCCTCTTTATAACATATGCTACGGGCCCCGCTTTGATTTGAAAGCTGAGAAATGTTGGTAGAGTTGGGCATAACAATGAAAGTATAAAAATAACTTGCAGTTTTATCTTTGAGCCTGTAGTTACTACGAACTATTAATTACATGATTCATCTGGTGCAAAATGAAATCTCGCTGATACAGTGGTTACCTTTATCTGTGGTTTCACTTTCCATGGTTTCAGTTACCCATGGTCAACCACAGTCCAAAAATATTAAATGGAAAATTTCAGAAATAAACAGTTCATAAGTTTTGAATTGTGCGTTGTTCTGAGTTGTGTGATGAAATCTCGTGGCGTACCGCCCAGGACGTGATCATCCCTTGTCCAGCGTAGCTATGCTGTATGTGCTACCCACCTGTTAGTCACTTTGTAGCTGTCTCTGTTATCCGATTGACGTAGCATATATAGGGTTCGGTACTATCTGCGGTTTCAGGCATCCGCTGGGGGTTTTGGATAGGGGGGGGATTACTATATTTTATTCATGCTCACCAGTCTAATGGTATCACAAACTGGACAATCAGCTTCAGAGAAGCTGACAGACACTAATAGCCATCACCCTGAGGATGTTTCTGAGGCATACTGCTTAGAATAATAAATTTTCACATTATCTGAATGGTTTTCCTTTTCATTGATTGATGTTTTAAATGTAACATGAACTAATTCACTGTGACATTGCAGTCCAAATAGTTCACTCTTTCAAAATCACTCTGGAAATTAATGTCACATCAAATCTTTGCACAATGGATCAAAATATTTATTTTTAGTTCCAGTAATAAGCTATGATCCAACATGCAAATCTATAGTTGATAGAAGCATGCACTCTTCTCCTTCTTACCTGAGACTCATTAATTCTCCCTCTTCATTCCAGCTGCCACCCTGATCTCTTCTTGGTTCTATTCCATACCAATCTTAAATTCACGAAGTTTTATTCTCTGCTTCTTTTCTCTTTAATTTCGGTCCAATATTTTCCACTGTTGTTAATTTCCTTCTTTTGATCTCCATCACACACACCTGATTCCAAGTCTGACTGTTCATGGGCATGACTGGAAAATCTCTCTTGTTGTTGCTTTAACTACCTGTGAGTAACTCCTGCCAAGAGTCGCTGCCTGAGATGTTCTGTGGTGAAGATAAGAAACAGAATAACCTTCACCTACTCTTTTAGTTTCTAAAGTAGATTTGCATGAGAGGTGTTGGGGTGTGGAGAAATTCATATGGGAGCTTTCAGGATTCAGTCATGAAATGTAGCTTCATTGACCATGTTCGTATTCAATACATTCTTTATTGCCCTTCAAGTGGCTGGATAGATGATTTCAGGAGATGATTAAAAGTGAACTACATTGGTGTGGATTTGGAATTACAAACAAGCCAGGTTTGGAGAAGGACAGCATTGCCCATCACCCTGGTCACAACCTCTTCTCAATACTACTTTCTGGCAGAGGGTACAGAAGCCTGAAGACCAGCACCTCTTGGTTTAAGAAGCTTCTTTCTATAAACCATCTAGCCCTTGTTAAACTAATCCTGGTCTGCTCCGACACCACAAAAGGATTGTATGCACTATTGTAATGTCATTTTTTGTCTTGCACGATAGCAACTGTAAATATTTATTATATATCTTCTGTATTTATTTTCTAATTTAACTTAATCTACACATTTTTACCTCCTTCACAATGTCCCTGTTCAGCTGCAGCAAGAATTTCTGTGCGTATGCCAATAAACTCATTATCATTATCCTTTCCTTCGCTCCCCCAAAAGTTATCACCCTTTTGCGACCAAACTAATCCATTTGAGTTTGCTGAGTAATGACCCCATAAACTTTATTTCTATTTTCCTCTTTTTACTTTCTTGAACTTACCACATCCCTTCAAACTGAAGGTCTCGGGGAAGAGTTGTACTCCAATGTCAGAATTTTTTGAAAAATTGCATTTTTTTTTCTCTGAAGTGACCGATGCACCAAGTAACATGGTTCTTGAATTGTTCTTCATTCATATCTAATGCCAGTTCATTGAAGGGAGTCATTGTAGCAGGGGGTAATGACCAATTGCCTTCCACTCAAGAGGAGAGATTCGGTGTTTTTTGCACTTTTTCTGGATTGAGTTATTTGAAATCTCAAGAGCTGCAAGAGGGTGGAATCATATCCTCTGCCTGATTTTGGTGCTCAAACAGGTTGGAATTTGAACCATGGAGCATTCTTCACTAAAGTGAATGGTGTCCATGCTTGGAGTAGGGAAGGTGCCAACTGAATTCCAAATCTGTTGATGCTGTGATTCCTAATCGACTGGTATTTTCAGTGTACAAATTATTGATAACGAAGCAATACTAGGCAAAGGGGATATGAAGAGACCCAGAGGGAAATGACGCTGCCTAATTAAGATGAATCAAACAGGAGAGGATGCAAGGATGTAGGAAGCACCAAGATGAGAGGAGGCTGTAACCAGTCTCTTCAGCCTTGGTCTTTCTCTTCCTTTTTGGGTGGCATTTTGGCCTTCTGAGATTCTCTAAGCTGTGCTTGTGTGCATACATTTTGCAACCAGTGCTCAAAGGAAATTAATGTGCACACAAAAGGTAAGTTACTTATGTAATGAGCCCAGAGGACCCCAAAACCCAGCAGCAACAGGAATTCACCAAGACAAATGGTTACTTCAACAGAAGTTGGTTTTAATTATCTTTAAACATGAAAACAGGATCAAACTCTATTACTATTAACTTAATTTCACCTAACTTAACCCCCTTCTAATTCTATGCGCACGTGTATGTAATGTGTGTGTAAATTCAGAAAAGTTCTTTAATTCGCAGTCCAATCTCACTTCTCACTCCTCCAAGTTCACTGGTTGCAGGCAATTCTTATACTGTGCACAGAATTTAACATTTATGAAATTTACTAGGTGCTTGAAAAGTAAATGATTACTGCTCAGGAAGGTTCTTGTGGGTTTTTACAGAGAGATTTGTTGTTCGCTGGACACAAACTGATTATTTCTAATCAGCCACATCAATGTGTTGCAAAAGAAACTTGCGCAATCAGGGTTTTTCAGATGATAACCTCTTTCTTTCAGGTCACCACAGAGTTCCTTTTTGTTTCCCTTATTTCAAATGAAACATTAGACAGCCAGTCGTCTCCTTTTGTATTGTCCACAAGGGCTTTGACCAGGCTGAACTAAGCATTCAAACCCATCTTCAAAATGGTTTTTTTCCACAAGCTTGCCAGCTTGTTATGTTCCAGTCCAAGCTGCTCCTGCTAAACTCTAGAACTGAATTCTCTCTCTCTCTGTCTCTCCCAGAGAAAAGCCGGGTTGACTCCCTCTGTTTGCAAAACCACATGACTCCCATGGAACAGCAAACTTCCCTCAGTCAGTCTGCGGATCCAGACCTAATCCTTCGAGTTCTTTCATCTGTTGCTTTTCAAAACAACAATCCATGTTGAAGTCTCTTGGGCACTCCTCAAAGCTTTTGCAAAGGCACTCTAGCTTGAGCAGAGCTGCAATATTTTAAATGTGATCTGTTTTGAAGTGTTTATGTGTGACCTACACTAAAAGAAAACCTGTCACAATTTATCTCCTTTAAAACATATCTATATACAACACAAAATACAACATACTCTGTCACACTTAAAATACTGTAGTTCAAAGTATAAAATAAAATCTTAACTAAATACGTTACTTTGTAGAATGCCATCATACTTGTATTATAACATAGCAATACAGTTTTATTAGCCATGAGAGATGGGCCATGCCAAAATTATCTTAAAACAAATTCAAGTTTACATTTGCACAAGCATTCAGTGCGCACATACTTTTGTCACGGGGGAAAAAATGCACAATGTAAGATTTTTATGCATATTGACTCCTAAAAGTTAGAGGGAACATTGCTCAAGGGTTCTCCAATATACCAGTACTTTCACTGCTTTTTGTTTTGTTTTTGCATGAAGAAGCCTGAGGATATCGGTAGGAATGTTGTTAGTATCCAGTCCATGCTCATCCCCCTTTTATTCCAGCATGATGCTTGAGTGAACTACCCAAACTTTCTCTCTGTGGGGAAATCTCTGAAATTAAATTGGCATAGAGTTAGGATGTTCAATGTGGATTGCATATTAGCCTGACAAGCTCTCTGGAGAGATTACTAATCTATACTCTAATTACAAATAAATGACGTTTGAATTCAACTTCTGTCTTGATAGGCACATTAAGTAATGATTATACTATTGAGTGTTGCTGGTGTTATTTGGTTGCAACATAGATGCATTTGTAACTGGTTTCCTTTCACTTAATTGCCAGTGCGAAAGTGGGAGTATTTAAAACTCTTTAGTTTACATTTTGAACCTAAACTGAAAAATAGGTTTAAAAATGTGAACTAATCCATAACCTAGATTTTCTCTCCGTCTGGGATGGATGGATCAGGAATTGAAGAGTCATCTCGAGTGGGAGGCAGCAGGAGCATACACCAGATTTCTATGCTTGCTGGTTTAATGAAGTATTTTTATTACACAAATTTATTTTCTATAATTAAGCAGTTTCCTCCAGATAGCCAACACTTTTTAGGCTGGACTTCGACCAGCTGATCCCCTGGATTATCAACGTTTTGAAATGGCTCTTCTTCAGAGAATTGGAAGTGACATTGGGCTGTCATTGCGATAGAAGTTTTTAAAATATATTGCAAAGACCCTGGTTCAGGTATTTCCTCCGTTGTAGAGGCACAAAAGACTCCAGACGCTGGAATCTGGAACACAAAATCAATGCTGGAAGAACCATCAGGTCAGGCAGCATCGTTTTGGGTTAAGACTGAGTGGAAAGGGAAGATGGCCCCTTCTCCGATTTCAGACAACCTTCCTCCCTCTGGTTTGTAAAGAGCCAGCACTGAAAAAAGGTTGAGAATGGCTGGCATAGACAATGGGAAATCTCTGCTGAACTTCTTTCACAAGTGATAGACTTTTGTTGCTTTCCCTATATGGCCATGTACATGCTTTCTTGAGCAAGGAGACAAGATTTGTTCATTATATTCTGGATACAGTCTTACCAACAACTGATGTAATTTCAGTAAGATATTATTACTGCTACGTTCATCTTGCAATGCAAGAAAATACCAATCATTTGCTGCGTCTGCACATTTAGTTTAAATGACATAAAGGCATCAAGGTGCATGAATACAACCATAGAACATTACAGCACAGAACCAGCCCCTTCTGCCCTTCTAGTCTGTGCCAAACCATTTTTTTTTGGTCAAGTCCCACTGACCTGCACCCAGCTCGTAGCCCTCAATACCTCTCCCATCCATGAATCTGTCCAAATTCTTCTTAAAAGTTCAAATTTGGCCTGCATTCACCACTTCACCAGGCAGCTCATTCCACACCCCATCACTCTCTGTGTGAAGAAGTTTCCCCTTTCATTCCTAACACGTCCTCACCTACCCTCAGTGAAAAAAGCCTATCTACATTTGCTCTGTCTATCCCGCTCATAATTTTAAATACCTCTATCAAATCTCCCCTAATTCTTCTTAGTTCTGGGGAATAAAATCCAAACCTGTTTACCTTTCCCTGTAACTCCGGTCCTAAATTCTGGGCACATCCAAGTAAATCTTTTCTGCACTCTTTCAATCTTATTGGCATCTTTCCTGTAATTAGGTGACCAAAACTGCACACAATACTCCAAATATGACCTCATACAATAACATAACATCCCAACTCTTGTATTCATGACTTTGATTTATGAAGGGCAATATGCCAAAAGCTCTCTTTACAACCCTATCTACCTCTGATGCCACATTTATGGAATTATGTATCTGTATTCCCAGATCCCTCTGTTCTACTGCACTCTCAATGCCCTACCATTTACAGTGTATGTCCTTTCTTGGTTTGTCCTTCCAAAGGCAACACATCACCCTTGTCTACATTAAATTCCATCTGCTATTTTTCAGCCCATTTTATCAACTGGTCCAGATCCCTCTGCAAGCTCTCAAAACAATCTTTGCTGTCCACAACACTTCCAATCGCCCACAAACTGCTTCCTCTGGTCCCCCTATATCCTTTCTCTACTGTTAACATCTGTCATAGAGCATGGAACAGGCAGTTTGAGCCAACATCCACACTAACCAATTAGGGATTCTGGGATAGTTTCATTTGCCTGTATTTGGTCCCTCTCCTTCTAAGCTCCACCTGTCTACATGTCTGTCCAAATGCCTTTTGTACATTGTAATTATACCTGATTCTATAGCTTTTACTAGCAGCATATTTCCAGATACAGACTACCCCCTGAGTGAAAAAACTACCCCTCTGGCACTGTTCCCTCTAAACTGGGCGCATGTGCACGTTTTGCAACCAGCGCACAAAGGAAACTCAGGCGTGCACAAAAGATGAGTTACCTAAAATAATGTAGTAATTAATAATTATACTTATTGAATGCAATCATGCTTGTATTATATTAAAACATAGCAATGCAGTTTTATTAGCCATGAGAGATAGGCTGTGCCAAAATGATCTTGAAACAATTTCAAGTTTACATTTGCACAAGCATTCAGTCCGCACAAACTTTTGTCACAAGAAAAAAAAAATTGCACGGCAGAAGATTTTTGCGCAACTGACTACTAAAAGTTAGAGGGAGCATTGTCCTCTGGTCCTTCTTAAATCTCTCCCCTTTCCTTAAACCAATATCATCTTATTGTACCATCATATAATCCTAGGAAATAGAACAACACAGCAACAGGCCCTTCAGCCTGATACCTGTGCTGAACAAGATGCTGTTTTAGTCTTCTTGCTCCCTTCCTCTTTCTGAGTTTTTTTTTGTTAGAGAGCCAGGTCAATTTCATTGGACTGGATTTTCTGAATGTATTAGTAAATGAGAAAAGTACATGGAAGTGAAATGGCTTCTCTTAAAAATGCTTCTTGCAGCTCCTCAAATCCCTGTTCCTTTCACTGCAACCAATAATGCAGGTTTTACTGCAGAGCATAATTACAGACTGACACAGAGAGAGAGAGAGGTTGACCAAATATGGCTCAAAAGAGGTTTTGGACGGTGTTCGTGAGGAACAATGGTGCCTTCAATTACTCAGGCCCCATTCTCCAAGTCAGAGGATTCAAATACCTGGGAAAGGGATCTCAGGTTATAGGGATAGATTGGGAAAAGGACTACATAACAGGAAGAGAATTTTGAATTGAGAGTGGGGGTTGAATCAGGTGTTAATATAAATGGGTTGGGATGTGCAATGTGCCACAGGGCTGGATAAGGTCAATAATTCTGACATGATCTGACATGGGGGGGGTGGGGGGGGGGGAAGGGTGGTGGAGAAGATAGGCCACCAGAATATTTAACAATTCTGGAATGGAGAGGGGTTGAGGGTTTCAACAACTGAGGTGCTGAGTTAACATTTATTTGAAGGTGGAAGAGAATGGATTCTGATAGGCAAGGGATCGAAGCTGCTTTTGGACTTCATTGGGATGGTCAGTCTGACCTGATCTGCTGCAGGGGGCTCAGTGGACATGACAGAATAAGTCAAAGACATGCAGAGGTTGTGCTCGGGCCAGTGTTTAATGGGAACAAAAGGCAGCTCAATGAAGATGAGTCAAAATCACCTTATTTCCGGAGATACCTGGTATTGTCAGCACAGCAGTGGTAGCTAACTGCATCTCTGCGTTCAGTGGTGGGGGATGGTGGGCGGGGTTGTGGCAAAGAGAAGCTGTTGCTTGAGAAGATGTACAGTCGAATGTGTTTTACGATCTGAGTGAAGTAACTCTCCACATGCATTCTGGGGGAGGATGATAAGTTTCATCATGCCAAAACCTGAATCAGAACTGATTGAAACATTAAAAAAAAACCCTGTGCTAAGCGAGTCTGTGCACAATTTTTTTTTAGAACAGAATACTGAAACACCAAGTCAAGCATTGCAATGCCATTTATGCTATGAAGCAGAACTTGCAAGAGAATACTTAATGCTTCACGGCAAGGTGCAAAGCTTCTGCTAGGGTGAACTCAGCAAATGAAGGTCATTTTATCAGAATGATAATGCAGGTCTTTGCACATGGTTTTTAACATTTTTATCACAGTTTAATCCAGGAAAGCAGAACTAGATAACCACGTGATCCTCCTGCAAGAGGGATGTGTTGTAAAATCCTTCAAATATATTCTATCGTGTCAAATAAAGAAGATTCTATTTGGTTAAGAAGATCCAAAAAAATACAAGGTCTGAGGGTTAGAATTCCCCATTTCAATCCTGAGGGTATGAAGAGGATGATGGAGACATGAAAGTCAGCAGATGCTAGAGTAAAATAAAAACAACAAAATAACCTCAGAGGGTCAACGTTGGATTGAAGCAGGATTTCATCACAAAACTTCACCTGTCCATTTCCTCCTTTGGATGCTAACTGACCTGCTGAGTTCTTCCAGCAGTTTGTTTTTGCTATGAGGAGGATTGCATGTGCAGCAATAGTTTAGAATTGTACCTTTGTGTGGGCTGGCATCGATCTTTACCTGTAAATATCTAAAGCAAACAAAGCAAGACTGAAAACCCTTGTGTGCCAATATATTGTGGCCTGTCCTGTAGAGGTTATTAACTCAACAGAAGACTGGATTTATTTGGCACCAGAAGCTCATAATAAACTATGTAATTGAAGATGATTATATTCCTGAGGGCTACGCCAATGTGATATTAAACTTGTCGATGATTCACTGGTAAATGAGAATGACCATCACTCAATTATATGACATATGTGGGAGTCAAGGAGCTCCTGATCCATGATTTTCATCCTTTTCATAAAATAGTATATTGTTTTGACTTTGTAAGGATATGAAATAATTTTTGGAACAATGTGTGGAGTTGCATCATGTTGGGTTCTTGGTTTGCTTGTCTGAATGGTGTTTCACGCGATGAAAACAATTTTGAATACATTTGCTGACGGTTGATATCTAAGTGAATAATGCAGGCCAGAAAGCTATTGATTTCAATTGCCAGTGTCTCCAAATTAGCATGACACCAGCGACCTGGGTTAGAATCTAGTGCTGTCTATAAGGAGTTTATACGTGTTCTCCATGACTTGCTTGGGTTTCCTCCCATCTTTCAAAACATAGAGTTGTAGGTTAATTGGGTTGCACAGATTTAAATGGCCAAAATTGGCTTATACTGTGTTGTAAATAATTTAAAAAAAAACAATAATTGGTGTTATGAGCCCAGAGGAACTCCAAAAACCCAGCAGCAATAGATATTCACCAAGACAAATGGTTACTAAACAAAAGTTGTTTTTAATTATCTTTAAACATGAAAATAAAATCAAACTTTAACTTATCTCCATTGACTTACTTAACCTCCTTCTAATTCTAAGTGTACATGTATGTAATGTGTGTGTAAGTTCAGAAAAGTTCTGTAGTTCACAGTCCAATCTCACTTCTCATTCCTCCAAGTTCACTGGTTGCAGGCAATTCTTATTCTGTGCACAGAATTTAGCATTTATAAAGTTCACCAGGCTTTGGTGCTTGAAAGGTAAATGGTTACTACTCAGGAAGGTTCTTGTTGGTTTTCAGAGAGAGATTTATTGCTCCTTTTTAATCAGCCACTTCAGTGTCTTGCTGATGAACTTTCCTCTTCAGGGTTCTCCAGATGATAACCTCTTTCTTTCAGGTCACCACAGTGTTCCTTCTTATTTCTCTTATTCCAAGTGAAAGATTAGACAGCCAGTCCTCTCTTGCATGAACCACCAGGCTGCACAAAGCACTTACAAATCCATCTTGCCAGCTTGTCCTGTTCCCAATTTATCTTCGAAAAAAAAATTATATACTTTGTCACAGTCGGCATCACAAGTGCTTCATAAGTCCTAGTAGGGCATTTAGAAAACAGATCGGAACAGTTCTCAGCCCTTGCTGTTTGCTTATTTATTAAATTGTAAAATATTGTAAAGTTGGTAGTTCACAAAGGAAGATGGCATCTTCAGAAAGGTATTAAACCATAAATAGTGGTCCATGATTGAGTACTGAGGCCAACTACAATGTGGCTACTACTAGTTAAATGTAGTCTCCAGATGCAGCACACTATGTGCTGGATAAACTCAGCAGGTCATGCAGCATCTATTGGAAGTAAAAGGATTGATACACTTTCAATAATACCAAAAGACTGGAGTTGCAGGATGACAGGCTTTTAATACCGTAAAGAAATGAGAGAACTCATCAAAAATGTTGAGGAAGTACAGGTTCCGATTGGACGAGGGCAGAGGCCCATTGTAATCCATGCTCAGGTGCTCGAAGGGTCAAGTAGTCTTGATCAGATGTGACTTGTCAGGCCTGTAGAACCTTGGTTTGCATTCGATGCAAAGCCAGCAGTTTTTAGTCAGGGTCCAGACGTTGACGATGAAGTAGGGGAGGTTTTTGGCCTTGACAAAATGAAAAAGCCTGATGACCCCAGGGTGTCAGAGGTCATCGTGGATGGATTGGAGCTAGTTGGACTGCGAGCTGGCAGATCTACATCTAGTTTGTGCTTTCGCAGCTTTTCCATTCTAAAATTTTACGGTATTAAAATTGATACACTATCAATAATACCAACAGGCTGGAGTTGATGGACGACAGGCTTTTAAATAACATAAGACTGGACCATGCTCCTGTTCTGGCTCGATCCCAGGACTCGTATTGAGAGCTTAACTGACTTTATTAAGGGATTCCAGGGGATGGAATCACTAAGGGGAGGTGGGGCAACCATACATATGAACCAAACATGTTCACAGTGCCAATAACCAAGTAACAGAATACGGTGGTGAATCACCACGTGGATAATCAATGTTTCTGGCCAGTGCCCTTTGTCAGGGGTGTGAAATGCATCTATGAAGGGCTCAGGGCAAAAGCATTGATTATCTTTTTCTTCCTATGGATGCAACGTGACCTGCAAAAGTTTCTTCAGCATGTTTGTATCTACTATTAGCTCAGCTGAGATCAAATAACCCATCATAAAGCAGAGATTAAGCTTTTGTTTATTCATTTTTGGGATCTTGGCCTTGCTGACATGACTGGCATTTATCACCCATCCCTAATCGAGCCACTTGATTTGCTCCAGTATTTCTGGTGAGTGCTGCTGGGTGGTTGGGGCTGGATTGGAAGGCCGCTGCCAGGCTGTGCACGTCTTCTGCCAAACACAACCGGGCATTTCCACACGAGTTTGGGAAACAGCTGGGGTGGATTTAGATGAAGCCACGTCAACACATTTACAAAGCAAGGTGGTATGTGCCTTGGTTGGGAATCTGCAACTTGTGGGGCTTGCGTGAGCCGGAAGCTTTTGTGGAGGTCCTACATTTGAGAGATGCTCTTGGAAAAAGCTTGGGCAAGTGATTATATATGGAAATGATACATACTGCTGCTCATGTTCATTGGTGGAGGAAGTGAATGCTTTAGAAGATGGATGCAAATTAAGTGGGATGCTCTGTACTGGATGGTATTGAGCTTGACTGCTATTGGAGATGTACGCATTTCGGCAAACAGAAATCTATTACTTGCCTGCGTTATAGCTTGCACATGGATGTTAACAGATTAGATTGGCTTTCGTAGCTCAAGAATTTATTTTCTGGTCCATTTGTGTTTCTGGTCAGTTTCTGATTTCTGGCCCATGTGACTCTATGACGCAAAGCATCTCTGTTTGGAGAAAGGGAATGAAAATCAGCACGCAGTGTGATGATCACATCCCAATTGGTCACCTCTCATTTCAGATTTATTGTCATGACATCACATACAACGCTGAGATTCTTTTTCCTGCAGGCGAGGCAGAATCACCACTTATTGGTAGTGCAAAAAAATACTGTACACAAGGTACATGTAAATGAACCATGCAATTCAGAGAGGAAAAATATCAGTAAAGTGCAGGTCATGTAGCATCCACGGAAAGCCGTCAATGTTTTGTTCCTGAGCATTTCCTCGGGAGTGCCAAAAATCAGGCAGACTCCTAAATAGAAAGGTGGGGTGGGAGGAGTGGAAGTGGTAGAGGCACAAGCTGAAGATGAATTCGGTTTGGGGAGGGGGTGGGAGAAGAGAATGAAGCTGAGAAATAATGGTCAAGCCCCAAGAACAACTGCTGTCTAATAAGAGAAGGAAGGGACTGGGGAGTTGGAGGAAGGAACATCCTTGTGGGGTTGGAAGTGTATAGGGACTGGGCATCCATGGTGATATGATGAGTTGTCCTGGATGTGGGTGGGAAGGGACTGGACCAAGGGGACAAAATGGAGGCCATGATACCAGTATGGTGGGCAGGAATGTGCAGAAACACTGGGCCTACCTGAACAGTTGGGTTTGTGGATTTTGAGTTGGAGGTAGAACTGCGGTGTTGGGAAACAAGAGGTTGGAGGGTGTGAAAGGGAGTTGACTGGAAGTGACAAGGTTGGTGATGATGTGGGAGAAAGTGGACTGATGTTTCTTGGTGGGATCTTATCCCCCAAGTAAGAGGAGGTCTAAGAGTTGTTGTCTGGCCTCAGCACCACCTTTGTCTGCTGTGTTTGATTGTGAGATTGGGGTTGTTGCTGAGAGAAAATTGGACAGTGCGTTTCAAGATATCAGGACACAAATCAGAAAAGAGCAAGTACTGTACTTCTCTACTCAGGCTCCTAATCCTGAATCATCACGTTTCCTAATATATTCTTGGCCATTATCTCCTGGATGTGGAATCTTTGGTGTTTCCTACATCATTGACCACACCTAAAAAGACTTGATTGTTTGTAAAGCATTTTGAACTATCCTCTCGTTGTGGAGGTCTATTGCAGGATTTCATTTTTGTTGGAATGAATACGTGACACTTACTGTTAGTGTCCTTATAAAACCCAGACAACTAAGCTGTTTTACATTCCAAGACATGGGAACAATGTTTCATGCAAATCATGGGTTGTGAGTAACATCTTGAGCTCCACTCGTGCAATATAAATGAGATATAGTCATTTGCACTAAAGAATGTACGTCATGGCTATTAATGAACACTCTTTTGCTACTCCAGCTTTTAGCATCCAGATGTAATGATGCTTCAACTATCAATCTCTCTTTTAGCTGCATCCTGGCAGTTTTGCTAATGTCAGCCTGCATAATCAAGAAGGTCGAGAGCCAGAATAAATGAAAATAGGTGAACATCTCATGCTAATTTTGGTAAACTATTGAAAGATCCTAAGCACGTGAATGGACAAATTTGTATTTTAGATGCTGCAGCTTCATTGGGCTCTTCTGATAAAGGACACCTCCAAATGTTAACATGTTTTTCTAAATTGCAGATTCTGGAGTGTTTTTGTTTTGTTGACAGTTTCAATTTTCCAGAATTTTATAGATTTAATATATTAAGTAATTAGTTTTATAAAAGGAACAGATCCACACTCGAAGCTGATAAATTATCACCTCCGATCTGAGCAATGCAAAATTGATGCTAAACTAAATTATGTCTAATATTGATAATTTTTGAGTGTGAGCTTAAATGAATTTAAATTACCAATAATTTGAAGTGAGCAATGTAACCAACCACAACAAAGAATATACTGTTGAAAAATGTAATTATCAGATAATCTGATTTCAATTACTTTGCATTAATCATGGTTCACAGCTGTCATCCTTGGCGAGATGATCGCTCTCTTTCCTCTGACATGAAGATTTGGGAGTTCAAGTGCAACTCCAGAGACTTGCAAACAGATTCTGGACTAACAGCTTCGTGATATACTGAGTGAGTGTTTCTCATTAGCAATGTTAAAATAAAGCTCAGTCTGCCATCACAAATTTGAAAGATCACGTGGCACTATTTTATTCAAAACTGGGGGTATTTTTTCCCTCATTCTTGCCCAATGTTTAACAAAATTCACTAAAATTGTGTTTTCCTTCATTTTGTAATGCTGATAATTTAGATAGCATTCTAACTGTAAAGTTCGTTGCTGAACATAGATGTTTGCAAAAGCATTGCAATAATGCTGGCAAACAAGCAGACGGGAAAAGAAGCCATTTTATCCAATGTTATTGTACTAGAGCTAAATTAAGTGAAGACAGATATATCTGTGGAATCATAACAGCAGCAAAACACACTTGTCAAAGAATTACTCTGGTCATTTAAAAAAAATTAAAATACCTGCAGGGGACTGCACCTTGATCTGGCCAAGGGAGGGAAGGAAAAATCTGAGGATGAATGTCCGGACATGTAAATCTCTGGCTAAACACACTCTGCTGGAGGAGGTTGGCAAGGCAAGCAGCATCAGGGGGAGAAAAAGAATGGTCAAAACCCTTTAATGAGACTGGGGAAATGTAGATGAGAAATCAATATCAAGAGTAAAAGATAGGAAGGGTGGCAAATTCCTGGTCTTCATTCAGAAAAGCATATGGAATGAGTTACAGGAATTCAATCTGATCTCATGGTTTAATTAAAAATTAATTATCCATGAAACTTTTATGTTAATATTGACTGAGATTGTTCTATTCAACCCATCTGAAATTCCATGGTTGTATGAGGTTTTAGGTATACTATTTAAAGAGGCTTAGTAGTGATGCAAAGATTATTGAAAATATTGAATAAATAAATACTTTTAAAGATTGGAGTCAATCTTTTATAGAATGTTGAAATCTACAGCACAGCCCAGAGTGTTGTGCCAACCTAATAACCTACTCTAATAAATGTCGAGAATATTCCTACTGCATACCCCTTCAGTTCCCTGTACCTATCTTTTCTTTGGCTTGGCTTTGCGGACGAAGATTTATGGAGGGGGTAAAGAGTCCACGTCAGCTGCAGTCTCGTTTGTGGCTGACAAGTCCGATGCGGGACAGGCAGACACGATTGCAGCGGAAAATTGGTTGGTTGGGGTTGGGTGTTGGGTTTTTCCTCCTTTGCCTTTTGTCAGTGAGGTGGGCTCTGCGGTCTTCTTCAAAGGAGGTTGCTGCCCGCCAAACTGTGAGGCGCCAAGATGCACGGTTTGAGGCGTTATCAGCCCACTGGCGGTGGTCAATGTACCTATCTAATTGACTCTTAAATGATCCCATTCGACCTCCCTCCACCACCTTTGCTGGCAGTGCATTCCATACACCCAGTACTGTGTGGGGGAAAAATGTACCTCTTGCAATGCCCTTGTATTTGCTCCCAAGAACCTCAAATCTGTGTCCTTTTGTGTTATCCATTTCAGCCCTGGGGGAGAAAACAAAAGCCTCTGTAGCATTGGTTTTAAAAGGGCCACATTTCCCAGGATGAGTAACTTGCATTAGTATGTCGTTGGAGGTATGCCTGTGGAGTAGAAAAAATTGCTGACAAATTAAACGTGAAAGTAACTAATGGACTGTCTGCAAGCTCTTAGCTGGACGTCAGCATTTTAACATATGGGTTGCCCTTTACTAAGGCTGAAGGAGGAAGGGAGTGGCAGAAAAATTGAGCAGATGTTGCTTTGTTTAGTTTTAAAGCAGTAACTAGCTTGGCCACTTCTCCAATGGATTGTGTTAGTAACGATCACTCTCACTGCAGACATCTTGTATATCTGACCCAAACCCATTTCTCCCATGAAGACTCCAGGCACTTTTCAGATCTCCTTCAAAGCGATCGACAATTTGGTTGGTGCGGGAGATGGGCATTGCTGACTGAGTCAAAGCCTCTTCGCCCGCTGATGACGATCCATGGCAAGGAGTAGATGTTATAAAGCCAGTTAATGCAGTCTCTTGTATGGATACCTGACTTGATCTCCGGAAACTTGCCTGGTATCCCACAGTTCCTACTCTTTCTCTTCTTACTAGCTGGTACAAGTGAACTTGGATCATGAAGAGGACGTTCTTTGTGTCAGAATAGTTTCAGTGGGTGTAAAATGTGTGCCATCCTGTATCTCTGAGGCTAGACATTGAAAGCTGATTTCAAAATTAATGTCATTTCAAGACACTCTGAATTTTGGATCTGTAAAGTAAAACAACCTGACCATTTAATTAGTTTACATTTTAAAAAAATGCTGCTTGTATTTTCTGATTTTGGGCTTTTCACAGATCTTGCTATGACCTGCCTGGAATAATGCAACAGTCATGAGTAACATTAACATTTTACTTAATGGATTTTTAAGTAGGATTTCAATCTCCCACCCATTACTGCTTTTTGCTGGTGAGTTACTTTCCCTGCATTTGAAGAGTGGTGACCTGAGTTCAACCCTGATCTCTGGTGCTGTCTGTTTTTTGAACATTCTTGTCTCTGTGTAGGTTGACTCCCATGTACCAAATTTGTGGATCGATCTGTTAAATGGCCAATAAATTGCCCCTAGTGCGCTGGTGAGTGAAACAATCGAGGTTGGGGGTGGGCATTATTGTGGGCAGAATTAAATACGATAAGTGTCACTGGACGCTTGATATAAATTTTTAAATGTTAAATTTAGACATACAGCACGGTAACAGGCCATTTCGGCCCATGAGTCCATGCTGCCCAATTTACTCCCCATTAACCTACACCCCTGGTACATTTTGAATGGTGGAAGGAGACTGGTGCCCCCGGAGTAAGCCCACGCAGACATGGGGAGAATGTACAAACTGCTTACAGACAGTGTGGGATTTGAACCCCAGTCTCGTCCCGATCGCTGGCGCTGTAAAGGCGTTGCACTAGCCACTACACCAACGTGATAGTTAGCTTAGATTTATTGGGTTAAATGGCGTATAACTGTAATGCTCTGAAGATGTAAAGTGCCAATAAATTATTAATTCATCTTTACTGGTAAATTCCAGTGGTGGTTCCTAAACACAAATTAAGAATGATACACAGCTCTTTAGAGGAAGAACATCTGGTAGCATCTGACTAATTCATCATTGCTAAATACAACATCATAATTACCTCAAAGTGATATGGAAATGTAATGCATCTGACGAGTTCAGATGCGGTCATAAACCAGGAGAAAATTGTTTGAACACTAATAATGTCACCTGAAACAGAGGATGTAGTGGCTGACTCACTTACGCGTTGATGCTCTTGCATGTGAACCTTGGTTTCTGTCGGTTTTAAATGGTTGTGTGCCTGTGTTTTCCAAAGTAGTGTGGTCTCAGCCAGGTACTCTAATGCCACAATATGATACTTCAGTTGCTTCCTTTAAAGACTATTTTCTTTAAAAAAGCAGCAAGGTTAGCAGAGTGGATAGTGCAAAGCTGTTACTGCATCAGCAATCAGGACTGAGGGTTAGAATCCAATGCTCTCTGTAAGGAGTTTGTATGTTCTCACTGTGTCTGAATGGGTTTCCTCCGGGTGTTCTGGTTGTCTTCCACTGTCAAAACGTACCAGAGGTATAGGTTACTTGGGAGTAATTGGGTGGCATAGGCTCGTGGGCCAAAATAAACTGTTACTGACATGTATGTAAAAAAAATTTCATTTAATTGCAGTGTATTTATGCATATTTTGAAGATCCTATAAATTATTCTCAGTTATTGCCAATGTAAGGATTGATCTTTGACTTGTAAACATTTCTGGATGTGGCTTTTTTTTTAGACATACTACATGGTAGCAGGCCCTAACCCTAACCCATTTTGAACCCGAGCACCTGGAGGAAAGACACGCAGACACGGGGAGAACATGCAAACTCCCTGTAGCGTGGGATCCAAGCCCTGGTCCCGATCGCCGGCGCTGTAACAGCGCTGCACCAACTGCTGTGCTCACCGTGCCATGTGGCTCATCGCCTCCAACTTGTGTATTTTGTACTTCTAGTGTCAAGGATTTTTGAAGAGTAATGCAATGGTGGTCTGCGTTCTCTGCCAATCTTCTGAGCAGCGCGTCAGATGTTCTAATTTAATTGCTGCACGGCTTTTCCCACGTAACAGATAGAGAGCACTTTACCATCTCACAGCAATTCTCTATTTGCTGGTCCAATGCATTAGAGAACATTCCTGTTGTTAAGCAGCACTGATTTACACTGAACTTGATTAACTGGTCCATTTGCCCAATCACATTCCTTGTGCAAAATATTTTCCTCCATTTTGGCTTTGAAAATTAAGTCATTGAGAAAAGTAATTTCAGGAGGTTTAAAGTTTTTGCAACAATACCATTGACTCTTTAGGGTATGTATTTTCAGTTTCTTTTCTGTTTTTGCACTCTAAGCAAATAATTGTACCACCAAGAACCAATTCTACTGAAATAACCAAAAGAATTTTGCCCATAACAATATTTGAATGGATGATTAAATATTTTCCAGTAATTCCTCCCATTTTCATAAATTGCAGATTTGCTGTATGAATTTCTGCAAGACAGGCCACTTTTTCACTTCTGATGCCCTTTTCTTCCCCATTCCACCTCCCTGTCCAGTTTTCTGCTCTGCCCCCTTGATACTCATTTGGCTGAGTTAACATGGGGCTTACTATCTTGGCATTTTCTATCAATCTCTATTAAAATACTGGTTACACTTGTTAGTTGCTTTTCACTGACCTCTTGAGGATGAAATTGAGAGCCGTGGTAGGGCATTGGTGGGAGGGTGTTTGATCAAGACTATGTGTAGGTTTCAGTACAAAAGGAAGTTGAAACTCAGAAATTGAGTGTCATATTTTATTGTAATTAGAGTTTAACGTCACATGCATAAACACAATGTACAGATGCACAGAAAATTTTATTGCTGCAGCCAAGCACGTATGCAAGGTACACCAGCTACAATAGATGTAGTTTGGATTGTGGAGGGTCATGTAACCCCCTCCATCTGGAGTCTGGTGGGAATGTGGATTGCAGGGGGGCATATGACCTCTCAGCCTGGAACCTAGTTGGAAGCCATCTTACCTGCCAATCAAGGTCAAGCCTTGTCCACAGGTTAGCGGACACTTGGTCATTGGTCCCTTGGTCATCGATACCTGAGAGCGGTGATAAGTATATACTGTTCTGTGTATAAGTGGCTGGCCTGCCTTCTCATGACTCAATCCCCTGTAACCCCTCCCTCTGTGACCTGGCCATAAAGGTTGACCTCCCGACTCTCTTCCATTCATTCGAGCACATGGAGTTGGGCCAGCTGAAATCTAATGTGTATTAAAACCTATTTTTCCTCACTCAGCCTTTGGAGTCATTGATAGTGAGTAGCACTGAGCCAGACTCTCCAGCCGATAGCACTATAAAGTCCACCATGTTTGAGCCATCTGCCTCTTCTTCTGGGATGAACCTGAGCTCCATTCCAGGTTGGGAACTGTGGGCAATGCTGAAGAGTCGTTGATAAGATGTGTGCAGACAAAAGGTTGGAAGCTGTAGTATTGTGTCTAGAAATTATTGTTCCTAATTTAGATAGGAGCCATGCCTGCTAGAGATATCAGGGGGTGGCATATATTGTCACTTGATTGTGTAGCTTTCTTTCCGTGGGTGTGTGTGTGTGTGTTTTTTTTTCTCTCTCTCTCTCTCTCTCTCTCTCTCTCTCTCTCTCTCTCTCTCTCTCTTACCCCTATTGCAAAAGCTGCCGTTCAACCAACTTATGTTCAGCATCGTTGCCCTTGAATTACCATAATGAGCCGAGGCAGAAAAGGAGATAAATATAAAATGATATATAGATATTCACGGTTGCAATCAGTGCAAGTAAAAAAAATTGTAATATCTTAATCGTGCAGACAGATCTTTTGAGATCCTGGACTAGTTGACGATTGGGGTAATTTGGGGAAGTTCAAGAGGCTGTTGGATGAAATTGCTGCTTGATTATTGTTCCAGTGGAGTAGCTGTATTTTCTTTTGGTATTAGTGGGAAGTCTATGCCCTACCCCTTGGGAATAATGAGAATAATTCTTTTAAAAAACAGGGTAAAACACATTTCTTTCAGTGGCTTTCCCTCAAGAACTACATTCAACAACAACAACGGGTGACTTAGTTACCTGTTGTAGTTGCTGGTGTTCCCAACCAATTGCACCATTCCTTCAATAAAGAAAACCAGCAAAAAGCCAAAATAACTGTCCAGTGCTCGAGCTTAAGAGCAAGGGCTTCCCAACACTTTAGTCAAAGGACTATCTTTCTCCATCTGACCATAACTGTTTGATGTTGTCATGTTATGAGGTTTTTATTTTGAGGGTTGGTGATACACTCACTCCACATCCAGGAGTGCAGTGCTTTTTTTTAGGTGCCAGAGCTTACTAAAAAATGGTGACAAGGAGGTGCCAGAGCTGCCTCCTGAGGTGCCCAGAGTGGCGCTCCGGAACTGCATCCCTGTCCACATCAAAAGCACATCAGTGCCTCTACTTCTTCAGAAGCTTGCAGAGATTTGGTATGACATCAGAAACTCTGGCAAATTGCTACAGAGGTTTGTTGGAAAGTGTTGCAACTGCATCACGTTCTGACATGGAAACACCCCTGACTGCAAAGTCCTTCAAAAGGTATTGCCATCACAGGCAAAACATTATTTTTTTGCACCACCAGTGAATGGTAATTTTGCTGCACCGCAGGAAGAAGAATCTCAGGGTTGTATGTGCTGTCAAATATGTACTCTGAAAATTAATCAGAAAATCTGACCAGAAATATGTTTGTTCTTGGGCTCCTGTTCTTCTTGGATGAAATGGTTCCTTAGTTGTGACCTCTTCTAGTCCTCGATGTGGGGCTGTTGATTTTATGCCATGCCTGGAATTGGCCTCCTTTTCACTGCATCTCCTGATCGAAGAATGAACCAAAAATGGAAAATGTGAATGCCATATCTCAATTTTCTTCCAGCACTCTCTCTGATAACGATTAATCTTACTGATGCTAATATATGCCTGGGATTTCATGGAGCAGAATCTCGTAATTGCATTGCATTGGGATATTGTGTTAACACTCACTCAAGGGAATCATAAACTTTCATCTTCCATTCCCCTAACATTAACTAATCTTTTGCACCATAACTCTCCAAAAGTACTCAATGCCATGAATTTTCAGTTTATCTGCTCTTAGAACAGATAGCTCACACTGAGAAAAATCTGAATTGCCAGTCTTGTACATGAACCAACACTTGAAATTTGACAAAGTGCATGCTGTTCAAGAATTCATTTCAAGATGTTAGTGATTTACTTGCTGAAGCTCGTACCTTTGTGCCCTAACACTCCCTTTATACAGTTACATTGGTTTCTAATGCCCTGATGTTTTTACTCGTGGGTGATTTTTCTCTCCAATTGTGCTGTTATTTCAGTAAAAAAATTCTACTTTAAATTTATTTATATTAAATTTAAATTTAATTTTTCTTCTACATTTTTAGTCTAAACTGAAGAAACTCTGGATCCACTTGATTGTTGAGATTCGTGATGTTATTTCTCCCCCTTTCCACCAGTGTATGTAGTCTGAGATTTCTTATAACAAAAATTGGCACAGTAATGCAAGTGCTCTGGGATTGAAAATCAACCCATGGTGGCTTCTGCTCGCTTATTTGAACAGTATATCCAGACATTCTACTTTCATTCCAAATGCTCTACTCATTCCCCATTAATGATCTTGCTATAACTTGCTTTTGTAATCCAATTCAATCTCAGATGAGATGGTATATTTATCCATCCTTAATTTGCCTGATCCATGAGCAAGAATTTTCCTGCATTTTCTTTATGAAGGAGATTAGATCCAACAACAATCCAAGCAATGATAATCATGAACATCATTTTTCCCATCTCTTTTAGATCTTCCCTAGTTCCAAAATAATAGTTGTTTGATATTATTTCACTCAGAAGCACCTCCCCCCCCCCCTCCCCCACCCCCACTCCCTTGTATATTTTCAAGATTAGGTTCAATGTTTCTGGTTCAAGACATGGACTGATATTTGAATGTAATGCTTGGCTCCCTAAGCTGAATATTCACTGTAGGTGTTAACCCTTTGAATTAGAAGTTAGACAAGACTTCTCCAGTGCTCTCATGTGGGGGATGAAGCTCCTGTATTATTTGAAGAAGATCAAATCCTCCAATATCTAAGCTCATATTTATACCCCAACCATCACAAAAAATAATGAAATCAGATTTTTATTGCTGTTTGTGTGCTGACTTGCAAAAATGACTGGTGCAGAGAAATAAGTCCTTCCTTTTCCAACACCGTTTTGGGGGATCCACACTGTTTGAATCAATATTGGGAATGAATAGATGGTGTAGGAAACCCTTTGGTCCCATGAATGAATCTAAGAGGCTATCTTACTTGCACACTCTTCTGTTGAGCTTTCTTTTGGGGAGCACCCTGCTGTCTTTCAGTCCTCTTTATTGTTTTTTTTTACTTTTACACTTTATTTGTTTTATTTGTCCTCTCTGTATTGCTCAGTCAGTTTGTTTACATTTCTTTATTTGTTTACATATATATGTTGCTTACAGTATTTTATTTGCACTAACAATAAGTGGTAACTCTCTTTCATCCACAGGGCAAAATAAGCTCATGTGATGTCATGTATGTACTCCGACAATAACTGTGACATCTGAAATCTGAATGTACACATTAACATGGATATGTGGGGCTAAATGGCTGAGTTCAAACCTCTACGTATGTTAGACTTTTTTTTTCCAGTCCTCTTTATTGTCGATGACAAGAACGTTATCCATTATGTGATGAACAGCGCAGACATCTTGGGTCAAAGGAGCTGTTCCTGTGCTCTGTTAACAGTTGTTGGTTTTGGCTTCAGGAAAATTGTACAAATTTAAATGAGCTGCATTTACATTTTTTTTTGTTAAACGAGACTTTTTGGAGAGCAAGTGCAAAATTAGAGGTACTTTTGCAAATCTGTAACAGGAAGGACATTAAATGTGGAAGCAGTTAAATATTAGAAACTTGCCTGTTCCAATGAATAAGCGCCTGATCTGATCTATTAATGGACGTGAGGATGGACTGGTTTCAATAAAGTGGATGGAGATGAAATTGAACCTGGGATTTTTAGACAAGGATCTATGCTGAGGTGTAGCCAAGAGCCTGGGGTGACTTGCTGGTTTTGGCCCTCATTTGTATGTAAAATCACCTCACAATTCCAGTTGTGTTTTTCTTTTATTGATCAAAATGACGTTTTCACCCTTTTCTCTCTCCCTGGGTTATACTGTACATTATTCATTTCCAGCGTCCCTTAATAGACCAGATCAGGAGCTCTTTCCCAGTTGCTGCTAACAGCCCAATTCTGCTTCATGTCGGTCTTCTGCTGTTAAGGTGTCTGTTGATATCTCGTAAGTTGATCATGTTGACTAGACAACTGCTTTGGTCATTAAAGTATTAGAGTGCATCCAATATCTTGAATGAATTTGAGACAGGATCACATTGCATAACATCTGGTCTCCCATAGAGCCCCAGGGTAATAAAGACAATTGAGGATAAAACAATATGGAATTATGTAGTAATTCCAGTGGAGAAACATGCATTGTGGTTCAACAAGTTTCTGCTGGCATTTGAACCATCCCTTCCTTCATTTGTCATGATGACTATATGTTTTTCTTCCCTGCCCCCAATATCGCTGTTCTTTGCCTTATTTACTCCATGTAGAATAATGAATAATACAGCATTGGAACAAGCCTTTGGCCCACAATGCCACTACCGAACATGATGCCCATGTTAATTTTCTTCTGCCTGTAGATCTCTCTATCCAAAAGTCTCTTGGTTACTTCCACTCAGCCTGTTCCAGGCACCTTCTGCTCTCTGCGCACATCTCCCTTAAACTTTCTCTGTCATGAATTCCATATTCTTACTATTTCAAACAAGATTTGTCTTAAAATCTTCTTTAGTTATCAAGCAAAATCCTTGATACCCTACACCAGAAATGCAATGCTACCTTTTTTTTATGGTACGGATCATGTACCAGTTAGCTTCGACCTGGGTTCGAACCCTGGTACCGTCTGTAAGGAGTTTGTATGTTCTCCACACGTCTGCGTGGGCTTCCTCCAGGTGCTCCTGTTTCCTTCCACCCTCCAAAACATGTGGGGTCGATGGGTTAATTTGGGTGTAATTGCACAGGTCCAAATAGTCAGAATGGACTTCTACCATTTTGTAAATAAAAACATTTAAATTAAATTAAAAAAAAAACATCTTCCACATTTCTTACAGATGCATTAAGGCATCTAATTTCAGCCAAGGCTAGTTCAAGTTTAAAGTATCTGCTGCATGAACTGCTCATTGGTCCCAGCACATTAGCGCCTCACAAACTAAACATCAATAGATATAATTTCCTCGTGTGACATTTATCTGGGCAGCATCTTTGAGGCAACACCTGGTGCATGAGACCACTTTAAGGAGATGTGGAGAAGGGATTTTGTCTGACCCATTAGCTTGACTTTCATGTGGCTTGTCATTCCGAGTTTGGAGGGAACCCAGGATCTTGTTAACACTGGATTTCCATTCACTTTCAACTAATCTCTCTGTGCGTTTTGTACTTTCAAGACAAACCAAAGGGCACAAGTCTGATCCTGGTGTAAATGCAGCTTTATTCTTGCATACAGAGTTAAATCATGCATTGCTGAAGCTTTAATATCCCCTCCATAAATCTTCGTCCGCGAAGCCAAGCCAAAGAAGAAGAATATCCACAGTGTTGAAGTGTTTTGAGAGGCTGGAGTTGAAGGATATTTGCTCCTCCTAAGCAGAGACATGGATCAGTTCTAACTGCTGGTCAAAGAGTCTTCATGTTGTTGCTAATGTCTGCTCTTGCCATGGCATCATGGGTTAATTTTGTGGATTGGAGCTTCCAATAGTGTCTAAGCAGAGCTTTTACCATCCTTCCTGTGAAGCTCAGCTCCTTGTTGTCAAATGGTGTTTGGCTGCAGTGGTGTTGAGTATGAAACTCAGCATGGTTATGTTGCCACTGCATGTTGGTTCAGGCTACATTTGGACCTTTTGAGTGCAGTAGTGGTTGTTGCAATAGAGGGAGGATATGGAGGGTATATGAGGTTCACCGGATCCTGCCAGAAGAATTAACTGCAAGGACAAATTTGGATTTTTTTAAAATTGAGAACTGGAAGGAGAAAGGTTACCTGGTCGGCCTATCAAAAATTATGACAGGTGTAGATAGACTATTTTACCCAAGTGAGAAATATCAAATATTAAAGGCCCTGGGTATAAAGTGAGAGGAGGAAAGTTTAAAGGAGATTTACGAGCTAAGTTTTTACACGGCGAGTGGTAGGTGCCTGGAAAACACGACTAGATACAGCAGCAATGTTTTAAGAGGCATCTGGGCAGTCATGCGAACAGACAGGGAAGAGAAAGATATTGACCTTGGCCTGTAACCAGGCACTATCAAACTGCAATATGCCCCTGGGATAAGCTAATGGTTCAAGAAAAGAGATAATAAAAACACATTATTTCCATTAAAAAAAGTTACAACTGTTGATGCAAATGACTCACCACACACACACACACACACACACACACACACACACACACACACACACACACACACACACACACACACACACCATACTTCATTCCACTCCATTTCATCTCCGCAGGCAGTTAAATTAACGAGCACCCTGCGGACATTTTTTCAGTCTTCCTCAGTGGAAACTCTTAAAGTGTACAATAAACAAACTCTATTAGTTGCAAACTTCGACATATATGAGGAGCATCATCCCACAACTTATAACCAGCACAATGCCTGTAATTGTATTGCACAAATTGCTGTTTGGTAGTTCTTAGGGTGTTTCCCCAAAGGGAGAGAGACATGGTGTCTGGATAGCCATCTGCAGTTTTCGATTTTTGGAACTGCGTTATGAAGTCACTCCTTTCCATCCAATGATTACCTTCTATTTTGGATAATTTTTTGGATCTTGCTTTAAATGTAGCTTCATGCAAGTTAATGTTACCAGATAGTAAAAATTTTGTTCACTTGTGGATTCACTTTTAGCAGCTCAGCTATGAATATCTCATTCAATTCCAAATAAAAACTGTCCAATTAAACCCTCAAAGATTCATGCATGGAGTTCAAATTATTTTCATGGGGGAAAGATCTCTGCTCTTTTGGACGTTCATGTTGACTTGTTGTTCCTGAGACGTAGGCACTATGTACATCGGCATCAGATGCAATATTTTGAGAGATTAACCCTTGACTGATACTTGATTGGATGAATGACATCATCTGACACCTGCAATCTGTCGACTGACCACTGCTTTTTCTTTTTGAAAAATATTGTCCATCCATAAATAAATTATGTTCACTCAGTTGTCTTGTATCTTTCCCATGTACTTTGACCTCTCATATATTTAGACTGTTTTAACTGTATTTAGGTTGGTGGTGTAGGTTATTATTGATCTGAAGACTGCCTGATATTCTGGCTCAGCTCGACTTGTGTCTCCTCTTAAGGGCGGCACAGTTAACGTATCAGCGCAACACTGTTACAGCACCAGCGATCGGGTCGGAATCCCATGCTGTCTGTAAGGAATTTGTATAGTTTCCCTGTGTTGTCTGTGTGGCATCAATTAGGTGTAATTGGGAGGCACGGGCTTGTGAGCTGAAAGGGCCTTTTACCGTGCTATGTGTTTACATTTAAAATTCAATGGTTGGTTCTAAAACCACTGCTTGAGTAAATTTCTCCAAAGTTATCTGTCATGCCTCTCCTGCCATCAATTTGAGTCATACAGCATTGAAACAAGCCCCTCAGCCCACAAATCCATGCTGACCCAACATTCTTTAAACTAATCTTAGTGTTTTCACAAAGCTTCCATGTTATGCTCCCACATTCCCATCAACTTCCTCTGGATTCTATCACTCAACTACAAACTAATGTGGCCAATTAAACTACCAGCCCCCATGTCTTTTTAATATCTTTGTACCTGGTGGTCAAAGTGAGAATGTACAAATTCCACCCAAGGTTTGCCTGACAGAATGGTTCATCTTGAGAGTGCCATGGTTAGAATCACCAACTTTGGAAAGGACAATAGTTTGATCCAAACATAACAGTTTCCCAATGGAAACTTGTGAAAATTATTCACTACTGACTTGATAGACAGTGGTTCCACCTGCATGTAATTTTATTTGGCATCATTGAGAAAGAAAAGCATAGGAGATGACCCTACAGGACGGTGGCCATGGTAGTAGACATGCGGGGGGCTCAGTGGCTGAAGGACTCACACTGGCTGGCGGGCTGTTGACAACTTGCGGTTGAAGGGCCCACATGGACTGCTGGAGCCTGGCACATAGGAACCAGGTATAAGAGCTGAGATTCCAGAAGGTGCTAAGGGCAAGAAGGCCTCCTGAAGGGCTGCAGTTGCTGGAGGCTTCGTGATTGCATTGGGAGTCTGGATCTGGGATTCTGGTTGCCAATGGTTGGAACTGGAGTCAGTTCAGCTGCAGGAAAAAGTTGAAGTCTATCATGAGTATTACAATTTTAATGTATTATTTCATAACAATAAAAAGAGCCATTTGTTCTTTCCGATAGATCATTTCTTAGTTAAACTGGTTGCATCAGTTGTTCTGTGCAGTTGATTCTAATAAATTGGCTGCCATAACAAACAATGCATAATGTTTGAACTACTTCAGTAGAATGTGGTTTGAAACTTAACGTTATCTTCTTGCAAACCTGCATTTCCTGTTGAAAGCATCTCTAGAAGGCAACAATCTGCTGCTCGGTAGATATTAATTTCTTATTCCTGAAATCTTGCCGCCTTAGCCCTCTGCTTTACTTGCTTTACATCTATGACTGTGTGGCTTGGTAAGACAATACCATTTACAAATTCGCTGATGATACCACAGTAGTAGGTTGTGTAAAAAGAGGCAATGAGTCAGTATGCAGGCGGAAGATTGAATAGTTGGCTGATTAGTGCACTGACATCAACCTCCCACTCAATGTCACCAAAACCAAAGAGCCGATTGTGGACTTCACGAGGAGAAAACCAGATATGTACGATCCAGTGATCATTGGGGGAAATCAGTGGTGGAGAGGGTGAGCAGATTTAAAATCCTGGGAGTCACCATCTTCGAGGACCTTTCCTGGACCCAACACATTAATGTCATCATGAAGAAAGCACGTCAGCGCCTCAACTTCAGGCTTTTGCAGAGGTTTGGTAAGACATTGAAAAACTTGGCAAACTTCGACAGATACTTAAAGGAAAGTGTGCTCACTAGCTGCATCATGGTGTGGTGATGGGGGGGGGGTCACCAATGCCTCTGAGCAGAAAGCCCTGCAGAATGTAGTGGACGCAGCTCAGGGCATCAGAGCCAAAAACTCTCCCCACCATTGAGAAGATCTACAGGGAACGCTGCCGTCAGAGAGCAGCAGCAATCATTAAGGATTCACACCACCCAGGATATGCTGCTGCCATCCGGAACGATGATTTAGGTGAATCCTTGGACATTGGGTATTAATATTTTTATTCTTGAAATCTTGCACTTTAGATATTACAGAAAGCTAGTTCTTGCCTGCGCCAGTTTCAGGGTTGTGCATGGAGTTGGTATGTATCTTCCTATTTGACATGCTTCCTTTCTGTTCAGTGTTGCTATTAATAACCCTCCTAGTTAATTGTTCTGGATTCGGATTTGTGTGCTCTTACTGTTCATCCTTTTTTGTGCACACAACACTTTTGACTTCTTGATAAATACCTGCTGTGCAATCTGCAGCAGGAACTTGAGCTGCTCACACTTACGAGGAGCTGACCTTGTTTCAGGTAGCACGCAGACAGACTTTTCAAAGCAATGCCAGGTCACTGATATTCCCCACCCACCCCCCCCCCCCCCCCCCCCCCCAATTCTTTCATCCCTTCTGTCAAACTTGTAAATTTCTATAATTTCTGATGGCTGTGGCGGGAAATAATTCTCATTCTTCTGTCAGTGGAAAATTTCTACCTGTCTGTTGGGGGTTACCAGATTAGTAATAATGGGTTCAGGTCTCAGTCAATTCTCAGCATTAAATCGGCGTGTTTACTCTATCTTGCAGCCATGTTCAATGCCCGTCTATTTTCAATGTAATCCTTCAAGATTAGGGCCTGTGGAACATTTTTATTCTTTCCACGTATGCTGTGAAGGACTGAAATACTTGATTATATAGTCCCAAACTGTCAATATAGTGTGTTTTCCATTATATTTGTCCCATTACTTGTGTAAGCAATAATGTGACTACAGAACATTTGTGATATTTCAACCTGCTGCTTACATCCCCAGTGGGGTTTAGTTGAACTTCACAGTGCAGTTCAGGCCTTTTGGCCCACAATGTCCTATAATCAATGTATCTCTCCAGACTACCAACTATCACATTTTCTTTTTTTAACTTGCTGCTGCCTGAATCTTTTAATTATTTGGGCTTGTGCAGTTTTGCAGTTTTCAAATGATTGTGCACTGTGGAAAAGTTCAACACCAGAGCTCTCTCTTCCCTGAGGTCCAACGGTTAGGGCAGTCCAACAGCAACTTGTCTCCAGTTGTGGTACATGGCAGTGGTCTTTGAGCACATGTTTGTGGTACTATCAGCTACCGTCTCAGATGAGCTGCAGCAGTTCAAGGGGAATTGGAGATGAAAAATAAATGCTGGTCTTGCCACCAAATTAGAAAATAAAATAAGAATTTTTTTTAAAAATCACAAAAATATCCTCAGATGATACCAGGAGTGTTAGTACAAGGTTGTGTACTTTATTACAAGGCAACAACTACTTGTATGATGCCAGTGTCATATACCCAAGGAACCCCTGTACAGCCAAATGTTTCGTGAGGCTTTAACACTTCACAGATAAAATTTAAATAAGAAATGGGAGGGACAGTTCAAGAATCCAAGTGCAAATCTGGTTTCATAATTTATTTATTCACTGTGAATAATCCCAGGCTTGCTTGCTTTCAGTGGGCCAATGAAGCAAGTGTAACCATGTTTTTCATGCTGTCTTGAACCATTATTTAAAACTAAATGGGAAAGTTCCCTTGATTTACATAGGTTTGCTCATCACATCTTCTGCTTCACAGCTCGTGGAGTCTCTCCAAGAGGGTGAGGCACTTTGTCCTCTTTCCTTGTTATGCTGCAATTTCTTTAAATACTAATCCAATTGGCTTTTCAAAAAGAACAAATCAATGCACCCAAGACTTCCTCCATCTCAACGTACTCCAGATCCCAACTACTTGTAATATTCTTTATAAATATCACCTTATAATATCCCCCTTTATAATACACCCCTCCTCCCCACTCTGTTGATCAGATGCCTGGCAGCATTTTCTCATACTTTGATGAAGGACTCAAGCCCGAAACGTCGGTTCTGTATCTTTGCCTTCGCTACATAAAGGACACTGTTTGACCTGCTGAGCTTCTCCAGCATTTTGTGTTTTTTTTTACTTCAACCACGGTATCTACAGATTTTTATGATTTACTTTTAAAAAAAAAATCACAGATGACTTGCTAAATGTTGTCTTCTAACTTAAACCTGTGTCCTCTGTCTCTGCTTTCGCCAATAGAAATAGTTGAACTTCACTGAGATCAGTCATTACCTTGATCACCTCGACCTCATCTCCACCCTTCAAAGGGGAATAACACACATCCTCCTGGAGCCATTCCAAAGTCTTTGTTTATATTTTTTTCCATCGATTTGACAATGCACAGCAAAGCAAACCCTGAATTTCCTTGAAAACGTGGCAAGCCATGACCTTAAATTGCAGTGTTCTTTCAGTTTGAAATAATGCATTTGATGACGTGAGATTTGGAACAAGTCTAGATGTGTTTCTCGATCAGTATTTTAAATTCCAGCTAAATAATTCAATATAAATTCACCAGCTGTCACAGTTGAGCTTCATCTATATATTTTGTCCAGGTTTCCAATTCTTTTGATCTTTAACCTTCATTGTATTGATATGAATAACTTATCTAAAATGGATGGAGTCGCATGATGGAGTAGTGGCTGGTCGGGTGGAACCAGCCCTCTCCAGAGGAAAAAAAAGTGTGAAAAAGCAGAGCTCAATAAACATAAATTACAGGAAGAGAAAGATAAAGTTCCAGAGAAGAGACAGAAATGGACCCAAAAGAGAAAAGGTAAGAATAACAGAGAAATGGGAAGAAGGAAAATCACTGGAGAAGAAAGAAGAAGGCCTTACCTGCACTTCGAAGCAGAGAGCCACCATGGAGAGGAGCGGCCGATCTCCGGTGTTGGTGAATACCCAGAGGAGCAGTGTCCTCCTGACCGGCAGACTCCAAAAATGGCTCTCAGACCCGAGAAGAGGTGCGGAACTGCGCATGCATGAAGAGTTGCGCGTGTGCAGTGCGTAAGTAAAAGAAAAGGTTAACACCGATGGGAGGGGGACTCAGCTGAGGAGCGGCCAGCTGAGAGACGTCCAGTATCGGGGTGGTCGGCTGGGGGGAAGTAAACAAGAAAGAAGAAAAGAAGAATGGTGAGAAAGAGAATGAAGGGCTGGAAGAGCCTGAATGGCAAAGGGGCGACCGACAGGGGGACGACCTGCGGCAGGGGGCCTAGCAGTGGGTCGACTTGCAGCGGGAGGCCCAACAGCGGGTCGACCTGCAGCGGGAGGCCCAACAGCGGGTCGACCTGCAGCGGGAGGCCCAGCAAGGATACAGAAGCAGCTCACCAGAGAAGGATGAAGAAACAAAGATACAGAGAAGAGAAGAAGATGACATAGACATAGATACAGACATAGAAGAAAAGGAGGAAGAAGACCAAGAATTTCAAAGGTAAAATAGAAGGACAAAGTTTAGATAAAGCCTTTTTCAAAGAACAAATGAGGTCATTAAAAGAATGACCATCATTAGAATTTAGTTCAATCAAAAGAAAAGTGAAAGGAGCTGAAGACAGAATGCAAAGCTTAGAGTTGGTCATGACTGAAAAAAGGAAAAGATTAGAAAATGTGGAGGAAAGAGAAGCTGCTGTAGAAATGGAGATAAATGATTTAAGGGGGAAGTTGGAAGAGAGTGGAAAAAAATTAGAGACACAAGATTTATTGTCACAAAAAATTGACATATTGGAAAACTACAGTAGGCGAAACAACATAAAAATAGTGGGCCTGAAAGAAGGCAAAGAAGGGTCAGATGTGAAGGAATCTATAAAAGGATGGATCCCAAAGATTCTGGGAATGACAGATTCACATGAAGAAATAGAAATCAAAAGGACGCATAGAGCACTAGTACCGAAACCGCCACCATGTCAAAAACCGAGATCCATATTGGTAAAATTTCTAAGGTCTATGACAAGAGAAAACATACTGGAGCAGTCAAGAAAGAAGGTTAGAGAAGGCAATAAGCCGTTGGAATATAAGGGTCAAAATTTTTTTTTTTTCCGGACATGAGGCTCAAATTTTTAAAGAAGAGGAAAGAATTCAACACGGAGAAAACAATCTTATGGAAGAAAGGGTATAACTTTATATTAAGGCATCCAGCAGTACTCAAAGTATTCATTCCTGGGGAATGGAATAGACTGTACTCGGACCCAAAGAAAGCCCAAGAATTTGCTGAACATTTGCAGGACAGGAGAAGAGAGGAGGAGGAGGAGTGACAAGAAGGAAGACCAGCAAGAAAATATACAAAAATATGTAAAAATATAAAGTAAAGATAATGTATATATAAAGATTTAAAGATGGATAAGAGAAGGGGAAGAAGAAAAAAAAAGAGCTTTGTTATAAGTATAGGAAAATAGTGTTCTCTGGGGGGCTGGGGGTGGGAGAATAATGGTCACTGCGAAATCGGATGATGCTTGTGAGTAAGTTCGCAAACCGAATGGATAGGGGAGTTGTGGTTGCTGTCAAGGGACAGGAGGCAATCCAAGAAGGGGATGTTCATTTGGGGTTAAAAGGTTATTGCTTGTGGGGATTATTGGGGTATTTCATGTCTTAAATGCGTTGTCATATATTGAGATTAAAAAGGAAAACTTAAAAAACGGTAATAAAAAAAAAGGGGAAGAGGTGGAAAAGTGAAAATAAAGATATAAGATGGCTACGTTGAACCATATGACTATAAATATTAATGGAATATATAACCAAGTTTAAGTGTATCACATTGGGGAAAAAAAAATCACTTATAATTTAAAAGACAAAGTTACAATGTTTGAAAAAACCTGGGAACCATATATGGAACATAACAGAAAGAGCAGGCCTAGGACCACCACCACCTCAAATGATAAGAAGATAAACACGATCAGATTTAATGTGAATAAGTAGATGATGCGTCTTTTTTGTTTGTATTCCTTTTGTATAAAGATATTGTTTTATTGTATTTTATATGTCCAATATTTACTGTTTTTGGAGGGGGGTGGGAAGGGGGAAGGGAGGGATGGAGGGTGGGGGAAAAGAGAAAATCTCACTGTGAATATTTAAAGAGATACATCTGTAAATATATTAGTTGATATGGTTCATAGTGCGACAAATAAAGAATTACAAAAAAAAAGTACTTATCTAAAATGTTGACAAAATTATGCTGGAGTAACTGTCAAAGCTCATACACTCACGGAGTGAGGCAATGAATGGTGTGCGATTTTTGTGGTGGGATGATGACGGGGAACCTTCACCGCTTTCTGATCGGACCTCCGGCACTTAGAACTCAAGTCTCAAAAGAAAATCTGGCTGAGGCTGCTTCAGACACTGCCTGCCTGGTCTCCAGACCTTCAAGTAAGTCTATCTGTCCATGTTTGTCAGCCCGTAATGGTCCCTAACACTTCCTGAGACCACGGTGCACTGAAATATCCTTTGATCGCGGGTGTGAATGAAGAATTCTGTGTTAGATGAGAATTAGGAGATGTGGTCAGCACTCAATTGACTTTTGCATACTGCATTCTGAAGGAGAATAGGTTTAACGTTCATATTTATGGTGTGAATCCTCAATGTAAATATTTTGTTTTTCTCGTGAGATCTATTTTTAAAATCTTTCTCTTATGGCCAAGTTTTTATTTTTGTTCCTTTCCTTTATCTGTCTGCTTCCCATTCTTTCCATTGACGTGTTCCCTGTCATCATCCCACCACAGAATCGCACACCTTTCATTGCCTCACTCCGTGAATGTCTGAGCTTTGACAGTTACTCCAGCATAATTTTATCTACGTTTTATGCACACAGCATCTTTCTACCCAGGAACAGCTTCTACCCAGGGGCAGTGAGAATGGTGAACAACCAAAGGAACTGCTCACACTAACTATCTGAGGCTCTCGTGCTGATTACAACAATATTTATTTGTATATATGAATTCTTGGTCTTCATGTGTATTGTTTGTATGTGTGTTGTGTGTCTGTGTGTTTTGCACCAAGGACCAGAGAACGCTGCTTCGTCGGGTTGTACCATGCAATCAGATGACTTGAATATGCCTCAAATACATTGTCAATAAAAGCAATGCTCAAATTCTTCAAGGCAGTTTGAACATCATATCAGCAGTGCTTGTTTAAAAAAAAACCTATCCTGACATTAATGAGTGTGTCTGGACAAATCACGACCAGTGCCTTGAGGTTCTGTTGCAGATTAAAGGATATTCCAATGTATTTTTCCTGTCCTCCAATTTAAATAATGATTTCGGAGCCTTCTGGATTAAATTAGATTTTAAAAAGCTAGCCAAGAATGGTAATGATTTACCAATTATGATATAATCAGGCCACATTAGTTTGGGAGTTGCACCATATTTAATCGTACAAGTACAGTACGCTGATGACACTGCAAAGTAAGTGTTTGGAAGAAAAATTCCATCTCAATGTTAACTTATTCATAATTGAGTGGACCCTGTACTTCAACACAATGAAGTTGCAAGCTTTGCCGAGGCTTCTCTGGGAAAGGATCTTGCGATGTCAGGGATAAAGTTCATCATTGCTTTCTGTGCGCCATCGGTCTTTGGCCATCGAAATAAAGTGTGTTTGATGATCAAAATCTTGGGCTTGGCACAGAGATAATGGTTTACTGAGCAGAGGTGAATCCTGCTGTCCTGAGCAACAAACGACACTCTCATCTGGCACTTTGACGAATCAGAACAATGTTACTCACGCTGCCTTTCAAATTATTTTGCAAGATAAATGAACCAATGGCTGAGTCCTCTCCTAGGCCAATATACTCAGCATTGAGGCCCTAAGTACACTTCAAGTTCAAGTTTATTTATCATTTGATTTAAAAAAAAATAATTAAATGTAGAGCATAGTAATAGACCATTTCGGCCCATGAGTCCGTGCCACCCAATTAATCTACACCCCCCCCGCGCGTTTCAAAGGATGGTAGGAAACTGGAGCCCCTGAGGAAAACCCACGCAGTCATGGGGAGAATGTACAAACTCCTTACAGACAGCGTGGGATTCGAACCTGGAGCTGTAAGGGTGTTGCCCTCACCACTACTCCAACTGTGCCAGTACAATCCAACGGAACAGCATTCTTCAGTCCTCAATGTAAAACAGTGCAAACACACATACAGACAAGTGCAGTACATGTACACATATATTTAAAGTAAATATTTTTAGTAAATGGTGGAATCCTGGAGAGTTGTTTTAGCAGTCATCAGTCATTCTGCATTCTCACTGCCCATGGGAATAAGCTGTTCTTCAGTCTATTTGATCCGGCTCTAATTCTTCTGCATCTCTTTCCTGACCGGAGTAGCTGGAAGATGCTCTGTGTGGGCTGGTAGGGGTCCTCACTGATTTTATGAGGTCTCTTTGAGCTACGATCCTGGTAATTCAAATCAAATGGGGAAAGGGGTGAGATCCCAGTGATGTTCCTACTGCTTTTATGGATTGTGATGCAGCAGCCAGGATGCTCTCATAGAGCTCCTGTAGAAAGTTGACAGAATAGTGGCTAGAAGCCTTGCAACTAAGCCTTCTAAGGAGGTATGGTCACTGTTGTGCCTTCCTCTCAAGTGAGGAGATGTTGTGTATCCAGGATAGGTCACTTCTTAATTGGACTCCAAGGAATTTGGTGCTTTCTAGTCTCTCTGCTACTTTTGTATCAAGTGGAGGGTTGTCATTTTTGGTTTTTCTGAAGTCCACGATCATCTCCTTTGCTTGTCCATGTTGAGACTCGGGCTGTTATTCTTGTATCATTTCATGAGTTTTTTTAACCTCTTCTCTCTCGTGTGACCAATTGCTGATGAGTCCAACTTCTGTTGTGTCATCTGCAAACTTGATGACCATTGGAGCTGGATCTGGCGAAACAGTCGTGGGTCCGTAGTGTGAACAAGAGCGGGCTGGGGTTCGCCAGTGCTCAGTGTGACAGTCTTGATGTTGTGCTACCTGCACAGAATATGATGTTTGCATTGGGTTGTGAAGCCTTAGTGAGGACAGCTTCTCTGCCAGCCTCTGGGTATGATTGTATCAAATCCCAAGTTGAAGTTGATGAGCAACAGCCTAGCATATGAGGCATCATTCTCCAGGTGGGTCAGGACGTAGTGGAGGAACAGGGCTATAGCCTGTAGTTCAATTGAAATGGGTCCAGTGTCTCTGGGAAGTGTGCTTTCCATCACCAGACACTCAAAGCATTTCATAATGGTGCAGTCAGTGCCACTGGGTGGTAATCATTGCGGACTGTTACTGTTACCCTCTTTGGTACTGGGAAGATGGTGGCTGCCTTCAAACCTGTGGAGACAAAGGACTTCTGCTGATATGTTGAAGACATCCCTAAGGATCTCAGTCAATTTGTCTGTACAGTACTCGACTGGATATGTTGTCTGGTCCCACTGCCTTTTGTGGGTACACCTTGGAAAGGATTCTCCTCGCTTTAGCTGCAGCTATACAAGGGACGTCTTTGGGGTGGGGGGGGGAGGGGAACAAAGCTTTCTTTAGCCTCAGCCCATTCTTCTCTTCGAACTGTGCTTAGAAGATGTTCAATCTGTCTAGAAAGGAGATTTTTAATCATCCTTTCCTTCCAGAATACATGGGTAATCTTCATGCCCTCTTGTCTCCTGTCCTGAAGACTGGATCCCAAGCTCTGAGATATGCATGGACCTTTGTGTCGAACCATGTTTTCTGGTTGGCCCTGATTGTGTGGAATTTGTACTCCATGATATCCTTGAAGCACTTGCACATGTCGCCAGTCACTGATCTCGTGCCATTGTCGGTAGCTATCTTCCTGAATCAGATCCAGTTCATGGTCTCAAAGCAGTTCTGTTGTGGACATCACCACCTCACCCCCCCCCCCACCGCCACCCTAGCCACATCCTGATCTCCCTGCAAACTAGCTTTGTTTGTTTTTACCAGTAGTATCTATGCTGAGGTTAGCAGGATGGCTATGTGGTCTGAACATCCAAGGTGGGGACGAGGGGCAGCTTTGACATTGGTGTACACTCAATATAGAGTGTTCTCTCTGGTGGCATTGGCGTGCAATTGAAACAGTCACAGAACAGTTGTCAGGTTGGCATGGTTGAAGCCACCATCTACAATTATGCAACTTTAAAGGTGGGAAGTCTGGGCTTCACAGATGGCACCAGAGAGCTCCTTTGCTGCTTTACCCTCATTTTCCAAAGGCAGACTATAAACTGCAGCAATCAGTGTGGCCATGAATTTTCTGGTGAGGCAGAAGTGTCTGAATTTCACCATCAGATACTCCATCTCTGCTGAGTAGAAGGTCTTCATAACAGAGACATTTGTGCACAAGTTCTCACTGATGTAAATGCACAGACAGTCCTGGAGCAACATTTCTGTAATCACCAGAGCATAGCAGCCCTGCAGTATTCTTTGGCTCAGCTGCAGTCTCAGGTAATCCATTTTCTTCTCCAGTGATCTTAGAAAGCAGGTAAGATGGTCAGGAATGTGGGTCTGAAGGGGTTAACTCTCAGTCGACCCTTGATACCAGCCCACGTACAGACATGCAAAGCGCTTCTGATGGCCTCCACTTGGTTGGCTGTCAAGGACAGACCATGTCATTTGCATGTCTAATACTAAATTTCTTGTAAACCGGTAAAATTCAAGCATGTTCTTCTTGAAAATGTATAACAGCCCACCAACTGCATTCAGTTGGTATTTGAGATGGCCTTGAGGTAGAGTCCACAGAGATTCAGAGTAAATGGCAGAGGGAATGCGCCTCCGATCACCCACTCACCCAGCCAGTGGCAGAGTCTGTGGATCAGTTCTTTGCCTCATCAGCCCGCTCAGATCCGATAGGACAGAACTGGAAGCAAGTTGTGTCAGAAGGAAGGACGAAGTTAACAAGCGAGATCTGTTTGATCCTGATGTTATAAAGATTGTTTCAAGGACAAGTTTGCAAAGAGTAGTTCACGGACAAGTTGGCCGCTTTAGTTGCCCATTCAGAGCCAGCTCTTCAGCGCTTGACGTCCTGTTTTGCGGAAACTGCCAAAATGTTTGGCCTGGAAGTCAGCCTGAAGAAAACTGAGGTCCTCCATCAGCCAGCTCCCCACCATGACTACCAGCCCCCCCACATCTCCATCGGGCACACAAAACTCAAAGCGGTCAACCAGTTTACCTATCTCGGCTGCGCCATCCCATCAGATGCAAGGATCGACAACGAGATAGACAACAGACTCGCCAAGGTAAATAGCGCCTTTGGAAGACTACACAAAAGAGTCTGGAAA
Source organism: Narcine bancroftii (assembly GCF_036971445.1). Lineage (NCBI taxonomy): Eukaryota > Metazoa > Chordata > Chondrichthyes > Torpediniformes > Narcinidae > Narcine > Narcine bancroftii. The sequence continues at coordinate 18,104,637 of NC_091482.1, read as the reverse complement.
AACAACCAACTGAAAAACCTCACAAAGATAAGCGTATACAGAGCCGTTGTCATACCCACACTCCTGTTCGGCTCCGAATCATGGGTCCTCTACCGGCACCACCTACGGCTCCTAGAACGCTTCCACCAGCATTGTCTCAGCTCTATCCTCAACATTTATTGGAGCGCTTTCATCCCTAACGTCGAAGTACTCGAGATGGCAGAGGTCGACAGCATCGAGTCCACGCTGCTGAAGATCCAGCTGCGCTGGGTGGGTCACGTCTCCAGAATGGAGGACCATCGCCTTCCCAAGATCGTGTTATATGGCGAGCTCTCCACTGGCCACCGTGACAGAGGTGCACCAAAGAAGAGGTACAAGGACTGCCTAAAGAAATCTCTTGGTGCCTGCCACATTGCCCACCGCCAGTGGGCTGATCTCGCCTCAAACCGTGCATCTTGGCGCCTCACAGTTTGGCAGGCAGCAACCTCCTTTGAAGAAGACCGCAGAGCCCACCTCACTGACAAAAGGCAAAGGAGGAAAAACCCAACACCCAACCCCAACCAACCAATTTTCCCTTGCAACCGTGTCTGCCTGTCCCGCATCGGACTTGTCAGCCACAAATGAGCCTGCAGCTGACGTGGACATTTACCCCCTCCATAAATCTTCGTCCGCGAAGCCAAGCCAAAGAAGAAAGATTGTTTGGAGTGGACCTTGCTTAATCATTGTTCTACATTGCTCTTTCCACTGTATCTGTTCTGGATGATGTGCAACTCAAACTAAAATTGCTGCCCCTCTGTCCCCTTCACATTGATGATCCTCTTAAATGCTGTAATTGTATCTGCTTCCACCACTAATCCATGGAAGCTGGTTCCACTGTCTGTGAATGCTATTTGCTCTACGCATTCCCTTACATTTCCTCCTCTCTCTCCTTAAATGCATGTTCTACAGCATGTGATATTTTTAACCTGGGGGAAAAGGTTCTGTCTGCCCTATCATTGCCTCTCATTTTATACACCTCTATCAGGTCGCCTCTCAGAACATAGCATAATATAGGCCCTTCAGTTCTAGACATTGTGTCGACCTACATATTCCTACTGAAAAAAAAAAATGAAACCTTCCTACCTTGTGACCCTCTATTTTTCTTTCATCCAGGTACTCAAGAAAAAAAACTAAGCTTATCCATCTCTCCACACAACTCATACAGTCTCAACAAGGGAATATTGTGGTAAAGGTTTGAACCCTTTTGAAAGCTTTCACCTCCTTCCTGTTATGGGGTGTCCAGAATAGTGCCCAGTGTTCCAAGTGCTGACTAAATTACGTTTTGTATATCTGCAACATGACTTCTTAACTTTTATGCTAAACTTTTGGTGAGCTATGGTTCCATCTGTATGTCATTGTCATTAACTCTATACCTTCCCCATACATTTTAATCTCCCAAAGTGCACCACCTCACACTTGGGTGGCACGGTTAGTGTAGAGGTTAGCACACCAATGTTACAGTGGGCTGGCACATACATACAGCGCCGAATTGAACATGGATCGCTGGCGCAGTAACAGCGTTGCACTAACCATATCTACCATCTTGAATGAACACAGTGATGCTGGAGGGTAGAGGGTCTCAACCTAATACCTTTTTCTATGTGGATGCTGCTGACCTGCTGAGGTCAGCTCCTCTCTGTTTTCATAATATAGGAATTATTTGCCCAAATTTTGTGGCCAGTGGTAAAGAAATTATGCTTGCCATTCACCTGTAATAGCTCCTTTCACCCTTGCAAGGAGCCATCCCTGGGGTTAGAACTGTTCTATCTTCTACCGGTGATGTCATAACGCCTTAAATGTATTATGATCTTGTATTTGAACAAAATTAATCATGCCTAATTATAACATAATTGAGCTTTATGTTCAGCACAGTACGTGCCCTTCAGCCCCTGTTGTTGTTGTACCTTTAAGAGACCGTGGGAAAGTGCTAGCAATAAATAGCGATCGTGGACAATTTTTAAACAGGGTGGGAAAGTTTGTATCGCTATAGCTCACAATTTATATAGTGTGTGAAAGTTGATAGCACTATCGCATACTATTTATAAATATTGTGGGGGTAAAAGCCATGGCGGACCTGCCCTCCCAGAATTCCATGCAGCAGACAAAGGGCTATATTCCCTGCTGCATGCATGGAGTATATATGGAGGGATATAGAGTATATATATATATATATATATATGTGTGTGTGTGTGTGACTTCTTTTTCTTTGGCTTGGCTTCGCGGACGAAGATTTATGGAGGGGGTAAAATGTCCACGTCAGCTGCAGGCTCGTTTGTGGCTGACAAGTCCGATGCGGGACAGGCAGAGACGATTGCAGCGGTTGCAGGGGAAAATTGGTGGGTTGGGGTTGGGTGTTGGGTTTTTCCTCCTTTGTCTTTTGTTAGTGAGGTGGGCTCTGCGGTCTTCTTCAAAGGAGGTTGCTGCCCGCCGAACTGTGAGGTGCCAAGATGCACAGTTTGAGGTGAGATCAGCCCACTGGCGGTGGTCAATGTGGCAGGCACCAAGAGATTTCTTTAGGCAGTCCTTGTACCTCTTCTTTGGTGCACCTCTGTCACGGTGGCCAGTGGAGAGCTCGCCATATAACATGATTTTGGGAAGGCGATGGTCCTCCATTCTGGAGACGTGACCCACCCAGTGCAGTTGGATCTTCAGCAGCGTGGATTCGATGCTGTCGGCCTCTGCCATCTCAAGTACTTCGATGTTAGGGATGAAGTCGCTCCAATGAATGACTTCCAGGCCAAACATTTTGGCAGTTTCCGCAAAACAGGACGTCAAGCACTGAAGAGCTGGCTCTGAATGGGCAACTAAAGCGGCATCGTCTGCAAAGAGTAGTTCACGGATAAGTTGCTCTTGTGTCTTGGTGTGAGCTTGCAGGCGCCTCAGATTGAAGAGACTGACATCCGGGGTCACCAAATTGTCGGACTCTCGCTTTACCTTACTCTTAATTTAGTCTATGTGTGGTCTGAGTCCAGCGTGTTCTTTGAATGAAGTGATAGGAGAAGGTATTCGGTTCAACAGTCAATTTATTACACAGCACAAGAATAAAGCTTAACAGAGCTCTGGGTCAGTCGTTAGTTCATAGGTCACCTGCACAGTGAGCTGTTCCCCAAGACTGACCCCTATTGTCCAGTTGGCTCAGTTTATATAGATCAACCTTATCATACAGAAAAAAAGTTGGCTTCCTTTGCTAGATTTCATTATCATACAGAACAAAAGTTGTCTTCCTATTTGCTAGATCTTTTTGCATAAGGGTTATCACAAGTCATCTCCTGTTTTGCAGATATCTGGGGTGTAGCGCTCCCATCTTAATCCTCCAAGCCAGACTATCCTGTTGATTGGATCAGAAATTAATTCATCCCCAGATATTTCTAATCACCATTCTATTCCTGTCTGGCCAATTTCTGCTGTTCTCTTTAACACCTCCTCATGCCTTTCCTCCTAGACTGGTTTTCCATTCCCTTTGTTTCTTGCAGGCCATTCTTTGTTCTGGTCTGGCCTGTGTCTCCCGTGCTACTCCCCACCTCCTTCAGTTGGAGCATTCCTCCTAAATCGTTTTATGCATTTCCTCTCCCTGTATTTGGGAGCAGACAATTTTGCTCAGCCAACTTTGCTCCATGCTGTGATTGCCACTTAATCACATTCCTCTTTTTCCCTGAACCATGCAGTAAATATACACTTATTAATTAATCATTTCTTTCATAATGTTTTAACCCCTAGATATATATATGTGTGTGTGTGTGTGTGTGTGTGTGTGTGTGTGTGTGTGTGTGTGTGTGTGTGTGTGTGTGTGTGTGTGTGTGTGTATGGTGCCCTTTGCACCCCCTCGCATCCTGGTTCCAATACCTGGTACTCCTCTGGCCAGTTTGAGCAGGTCTCCAGCAGTCCACAGCCTGACGCAAGTCTCCTGACAAAGGGTCCCCGTCCGTGCCAGTGGCTCAGATCTGGAGTTAGGGTCACCAATGATTTGGGGCTAGACTCTTGGTAGATGCAGAAGTGCTGGAGGTGAATCTACGGGCACTCAGTGACCCGCAGTTTCCTCGCTTCAAGTTGCCTCTTGCACTGGTCCCTCAGCCGCAGAGACCCCTCACTGGTCCATCTCCACGGTCACAGTCCCGTGGGTCGTCTCCTCTGCTTCTCCTTCTCAGATGGGGGGTGGGGAATCTTCCCGACCTGTGGTGCCCTGCTCTAGTCCCTCTGTTTCCCCTGAATCTGCAGCCCCTCGTGTCTGCTGCTGATTGACAGATGCCACCATCTTGAGCACGGACCCCGAGGTCTCGGTCGATAGGCCATTCCGAGCCCGTGCGGAGCCGACAGCAGTCAACTGGGCCACGCAGGAGCGCTGCATCTCCGTTCCTTCGCTCCCCGTGGGTCCTCACCACCAGCAAGACTTCTGCTACAGTGGTTCTGGCTGCACTGCCCTCTTTACATCCAGAAATTTGAGACGTTTCAAACATTACACGTTTGGTACTTTCAATGAGGTAATTTGAGGAAATGGTTAGTTTAAGTCGGTAGTTCTCAGACTTTTTTTTTTCCCACTCACATACCACCTTAAGTAATCCCTCATTAACCCCAGAGCACCTATGGAATGGAAAGAAAAAGGTTGAAAACCACTGATATAAATGGTCAGGCTGAAGACTCCAGCAAATAGTACAATTTCCAGGTCCTCCTCAAATCAGCAATTGTGCGTGTGAATGAGAGAATTCAAGTAATCTTGTGTCATCTGCTGGATAGAAGGAACTACTCATGTTAACCATCCAATACTCTTAGATTCACAAAACTACATTTATTTATTTGTATGCATGAATGCTCGTCCTGCATGTGTGTTTGTCTGTATGTGTATTATGTCTGATTGTGTGTCTGAGGGTTTTACACTGAGGATCAGAGAACGCTGTTTCATCTGGTTGCGCTTGTACAGTCAGATGACAATAAAATTGTCAAGATTTTGAGGGAGTATGTGGAATAGCCATCATTACAGATCTAGTACTTACAATAGTTTTCTCGGGTGTGGGTGTTGGGAAGGGCTTGGCAGGTTAAAACCTGATGCTGGAGAAAATTTACAACTGTGTGTTGATATAATAGTTCACTGTAACACCTGATATATATATAAATATATATATATATAAGAAGTTGTTTTTGTGTTACTGGTACTTTTTGATCATAAAGAAAGCTTTATAATATATAAAAAATCTGTGTCTCCTTAAAAGAAGTGCTCTTTTGATACTTCGTGATTAACAGATGCCGCCATCTTGAGCGCAGACCCCGAGGTCACGGTCAATAGGCCATTCCGAGCCCGTGCGGAGCAAGTTGAGAGTTCACTGTTTTCAATAAAGAGTTGCTGTATCAGAAGCTTTGCATCTAATTGTTTTTTCAACAGAAGCTTGAAGATCTACAAACACCAGAGTAAAAAGTTGGAAACTGGGATATAAGTGTATTATTTTTCATTTAAATAAGGTATGCATACACGATTGAATGTTATGCAGCTTCTAAAGGTCTTGGAAAAGAAAGCTGATGGGTGAAAAGTGGTGGAGATGTAACATAATGGAAATTGCTCTGTTAGGCAATATGTTTGATTAAAGAACATATTTCAACTGAGTACTCATCTGAGAGCCCTCCGCTCTCTTCCTGTCGAGGGAGAATTTTGTGTAGCTACAATAAACAGTCCAATTACAATACTCTGAATTCTAATTTAATGTTAGCTTGAAGTTTGTGTTGCGAGTTGGATAAACACAGGAGCTCCCTGAGCCTGTGTCAGGGCTTTATAAAGCGTGATGCATATCTGACTGATCACCAGTTTATATTCTGATGCTGGAGATTCATTTAATAGTTTGTGTTCTTGGTAGACTCATTAGTATCTAAAGTGACTGAGTTTACTGCCCTGTAAATTTCTCAACTGCCTGGAATTATTAGGACGTCCGTAAACTGTGGTGCAACTAATTGGTTTTGTACAAAATTCACAGAAAATCTATTGTGACTGAAGATCCTTGTGTGAATCAACCTCACTGGAAGAAGTACAAGGTTTCAAATTGGAGTCTTCAGTTGCTTCAGTCACAATAGATTTTCTGTGAATTTTGTACAAAGCCAATTAGTTACACCTCAGTTTATGGACATCCTAATAATTCCAGGCAGTTGAGAAACTTACAGGGCAGTAAACTTAGTCACTTTAGATACTGCCTTTTTGAAGGTCACTGTGGGCAGATCTTCCCCTTCTTGCTTTCTCATGTTGCTTCAGATCTACTTGAATGTTTGATCTTGAAATTTGTATGAGGACTGAATGAAACTTACTGTCACAAGCCCAGGATAGTTTTGAATTACAAAGACAAACTCTTTGAAAACTTGACTTGATCTCCACTGGTTGAATCTGCCATGGTATGTTGGCTTTGTAGTTTCTTAAAGCTACAGTTCTTTTTTAATCATGGTTCCAAAAGACTGGGTCCAGGCATGAACAAAGACCCCCAGTGCAGTCAATAGATATTGTGATTTATGGGTACAGTGTTTGTGTGCATATGTCTGCACACGCGCACATACTTCACCTATCTGGTTTAATCACACACACGGTTGGTGTAGCAGTTAGCGCAATGCCTTTACAGCGGTAGCGATCAGGACCGGACCTGGTTCGAATCCCGTGGTCTCTGTAAGGAGTTTATATGTTCTCCCCGTGTCTGCATGGGTTTTCCCCAGGGACACCAGTTTCTTCCCACCCTTCAAAAATGATTAATGGGATGTAAATTGGGCGGCACAGACTTGTAGGGGACAAATTAGCCTGTTACCATGCTATATGTCTAAAAATGTAAAATATTTTTAAAAAATTAAGCACCACATATAACTATTCAAAAGCCCTCATCTAATCTGCGGATCTCTCTTCAATGTGATTGGCTACCTGGTCAACTTGATGACATCAGATCTTTCAAATATCAGAAAGCCCACTTGGACTGGTGCAAGAGGCAGAAGAGGAAGGGTTCTCACAAACATAGGTGCTGGATCCTTGTTGCAAATTTTCTTCAACGTCATTTGCTGCCTGCAAATTCTCTGCCATTTATACATGTGCGCATAAAAATGTAAAACTCAGAAAAGTTTTGTAGCAACAGGAAATGTGATGGCACAGAAATAAAGTCCACTTTGAAGTTACATTCTTGAAGATTATAGTGGAGTTTGGAGAGAGAATTGGGATTTATAGAATAGGGAACTGGAAGAAGTAGAACATCAACCCTTTTCTTTCCACCACGTTAAGTATTCGTTGTGCCGTAAGTGTTCTATGATTAGTAAGGATTGCTTAAGGTGATATGTGAGTAGGAAGGGAAGGTTGAGAACCACTGCTCTAGACCCAATTGTTATTGAAATATTTTGCTTGAGAAAAATTGTCATTGGCCCATTGCCATTGGAGTTATGAAACCGTGCACATCATGAATCAAATAGCTGCGATTAAAACAGTGGTTTTCAAACTTTTTCTTTCCACCCACATACCACCTTAAGCAATCCCTTACCAGTCACAGAGCATCTATGGCATAGGGAATACTTAAAATGGTATGTGAGTGGAAAGAAAAAGGTTTGGAACCATTGCTTTAGATGGTTGGGTGGATAATAGGAAATTCTTTTCGATTCTGAGAAAGAATCTTGGAAGTGATTCCAAAATGTTAATTTTAATTTTAGAACAAATGAAGAGATGTTGAGGGGTAATGGTAAGAACATTTAAAGTAATAAAGTCGATACAAGAAGTAATGAGGAATAAACTTTTAAATGGGTGAGAATGGTGAGTTCATCTACAAGTCGATGGGAGTGAGTTGTTTGGTTTCTTGAACCTGTTCCGAACTCCATCATGCACCTTGGCTCTAGATTCTTTTAAGAGTCCTGGCCTGCAGAGATCAACTTTCCCATTTGATTTGTCCAGAAGAGGGAGAAATGCTGTGATTCTATCTGATATTGGAGCTGTATCTGAGGATGAATATTCATATGCTTCATAATATCATGTGATGCTGCTTCTCCTGTTTAAATATGTGATACTATAATTTTGAGTCACGACATTACAAAAGGTTACAAACTGTTATACTCTGTGTTAATCACTTGAGGCTGGAAAATTTAGTAATGATGTCACCAAAGCATATAAACTAGATCTCCAACAGTGAATCGAGCCATCTCTGTTGTGGCCTGTAGCCAACCTGTCAGGGAGCTGTCAGCCACAGCTGGTGACCCACTTTAAATTTATTTTTTCATTTGAGGGGGTGGGGATGAAACCAGTGACAACAAAGGATATAATACTAACTGTAAACAACCAAGGAGTGAATTATAAGTTTGTGATGTAACCTTTTAATAAATTAATTAAGCTTTGCATCTGACATCACTTAAATCTCTGGTCTCAGCAGCATCGTTGGCATGGTGCAAGAAGTTGTGTTGTTTTATTGGTATGCACTGGCTTGTCATTACCTACCAGATTTTAATGATTCTCCTTGCTGTCTATTCCCTGATGGATGCAACCATTTTTTAAAAAAACCAAAGCCTTTTGCCTCAAATTGGTCAATTGTTATAATATCAACAATAGAACTATATAACATTCCTACACAGAAAACAGGCCCTTCAACCCTTCTAGTCTGCGCTGAAATATTATTCCGCCTAGTCCCACTGACCTGCACCCAATCCATAGCCGTCTGTGTCCCTCCCATCCATGTAACTGTCCAAAATTTTTCTTAAATATTAAAAGTGAGGCCACATTCCACACTCCCACTCCCGTCTGAGCTCAGTGGATTAAAAAAAAACACTTTTTCAATCTTATCTTTCCAATAGTTAGGTGCCCAAAACTGCACACAATACTCCAAATTTGGCCACCAAATAACTTTTCAACTATCCTCACCAAAACCAAAGAGAACCTTGTAAAAATATGAAGTGATTTATTAGTCCTCTGGGTGGAATGATAGGGTGGAATGAAGAGCTGGAGGTTGTCTAGAAAAGGATACTCTCCCATCTTTGCCCCAGCTATGGTCTTTTGTCCATAGATGGCTGCTTGGTGGCACCCACTCCCCCCCCCCCACCCCACCCCAAGAATCATCTTCTGAGGCACCTCCTTGGAGGACTTGCCAAAGTTCGAGTCGAGGAGTGGTCCCTGACCACTTAGCCACTTTTGGAAACTTAAGAGACCCCCAACCTATTGTGAGTGACTTGGATTTCTGAAAAAGTGTAGCCAAGAGCCAAAGTGAATATTCTACTTCCCCATCTGATGCATTCAAAGAATCCCTTATCAGAGAATTCAAGACACTAAGTTTTCAATTTTGGAAAATCTTAAATGTAACTTTGCAGCTATAATAAACCAGATGTGAGTATGAGAGATGTTATGAAGCTCTATCATAGTTGTGTCCTACATAGTTTCCTACATTTAGCTGTGTTTGCAGATTATCACTCACTGGTGCTGTCCTTTTAGACTACTCATTGGAAGGAAAGGGGAACACAAAATACAGCTCTTCTTTCACCCC